>NW_013532703.1:4284590-4374644 GCF_000836235.2 Papilio xuthus | reverse complement strand
TTATTACATTTTTTTTGCCTGTTACATTGTCATTTAATATTATAATATATTTTATGTTTATTACTATATTTAATTACTTGACTGAACTTTGTTGAAGGTAATATTTTGTATGTATACTAGCGGACCCGACAGACGTTGTCCTGTCTAAACGTCTTTAATTTGAATAAATTAATATGAAGTTAATATTTGATGAAAATTGTGAATCTAAACCATTCCCAGATCCCCTTGAACACACACAAAAAAATTTCATCAAAATCGGTCCAGTCGTTTGAGAGAAGTTCAGTGACATACACACTCACAGAAGAATTATATATATAAAGATATATTCATTGTAGATTTTATAGTGAGAAGTTTCAACTAGGGAAGAAATTCTCATTCCTTGTAATTCCCCTTGTAAATCCCTTGTAATGTTGTCCTTCAAATTCCCATTGAAAAAAACAAAGACATCAATCGTATCAGACTTGTTATAAATTCGTAATCTAGTTGTATAACGTATTAATTGCAGCACATAATGTGTTTTTCCGATATCATGACGGAAATTCCCTCAGCAAATGACATGTTACGTATCTAACTAATCACTGTTTTTTCTAGATTTTAAGATACATTAGTGAGAAAATTTTTTCCATTATGC
Organism: Papilio xuthus; assembly: GCF_000836235.2. Lineage (NCBI taxonomy): Eukaryota > Metazoa > Arthropoda > Insecta > Lepidoptera > Papilionidae > Papilio > Papilio xuthus. The sequence goes on along the minus strand of NW_013532703.1, from coordinate 4,374,013 downwards.
AAAATCTATTACTAGATATAAACAAAACTGAACATTTCCTAACTATTAATTAAAGCAATCATTTCTAATAAGGACATAGCGCTAATGATAATTTATAGGAATGTAAATACTTTTAATAAAAATATAGTTTTTACCAATATTATTACGACAAGATAATTCAATAGGTTGACTTTCAAATTGAGTTTAAAGAGTCTTGTCTTTTCAAACCCGCGTATTAACGTAATATTAATTTTACGTTACGTTAAAACTTTTAATAATTCATATTAATGCGTTAATTGGTATTAAACTATTTTAATTCATCATCATCATCATCATCATCAGCTCACTATATGTCTACCCTAAGTTATGGGTGATTAGGCGATAATCAACTACGCTGGCCCAGTGTGAGTTGGTTGACTTCACACATATCTTTGAATTTCTTTTCAGATAAGTGCAGGTTGCATCACGATATTTTCCTTCACCGTATGATCGTCGGATAAATGTACATATGAAAATCAAAAATAGAAAACACATTGGTACATGGCGAGATTCGAACCTAGGACTTGCAGATTACAAGTCAAGTGCTTTAACCCCTGAGCCACCGACTGTCACTATTTTAATTAGCTAGTCTCTATTATTTACCGATGTCATGTTACACGTCTGAGTGATTTTTGCGGTAGTCTAAAAAAATATTTAACACAAATATAACCTTCCTCATTATTTGTACCATTACATCGCAGTTTTCTGCCACGTGTAAATTAATGTAGGCTTGTCATGGTGAATCTTACGAATACTTATATTGAAAACATGGCATTGTCCGCAACTTGGTCAGAATGGAATTAAAGAAAAATACACATATTAGCTATATTCCATAAAAAGTCCCGGCAAAATGAGTCCAGTCGTTTCGGAGATTACCCGGTACATGCGCAGACTTGCAGACTGACAGGCAGACAAATATAAAAAAATGGTATTTCGTAGACTTCCGAAATACCATCCTGACAAATAATTAACAAAGTACTTGGAAGCAGTTTTGGAACTACATATACGTTTATCTACACAATGGTTAACTGTATTTTTGGAGTAATACGGCAAGTGTTTCGGTTGAAGAAGCCGATGACTATGAATTCCAATGCGTACAGATTATAAGCGTTCATAGTTTCCTTTTAGAACTGCTAATTGTTGTTATCCAAACATAGTTGAGTTGATTGTAATAAGTTGCGCGTGTCCGTTATAATGCAACAAAACATGTTGAATGATACTTTCTATATTAAGAAATAGCAAAGACAAATAGTGTCTTCATGCTTTATTCACTATCTATGGGCCTAGCACGAATGATTGTAGCAAACGTCGCCATTGTTGTCATCGATAAAAAGCACCCTGTTGGGCATAAAGCCCATCAAAAACCTTATACTAATTTTGACATAATTGACGATGATGATAAAAGGCGTTTGTCGCAAATATTCGTGCTAGGCCCCCATTTTGTGTGTCAAAGTCAACAAAAATTTAAAAATAATTTGTTCGTTTAATTTGAATGATAGTGTGAATTTCACGCAATGTGTTGTTAGGGGCCCACTTTATACAATATCAATGTTGCCGCGTAAAATATTTTGTATTCGCCGGTGAAATATTTAGATATTAGCTTTTGGATGTGACTTCGAAATATGTGTTCCAGAGTGTAATTTTGTTCCAAATTCAAATCCGTTTAACTATTCTGGAGTCACTTCGCTATTTCAGCGATTTTAGGTGGCCGCTCGCTCGTTTGCCACCTTGTGATATACAAAAAAAGTTATATGAATATACATCCATTAAAACTATTGCATTTACCATATTACTAGCAGTCGCCAGAGATTCCGTAATAAAAAAAAATAGTAGGCTATATGTTCTCTCGGACTATGATCAAATGCCAAATATTAGCGAGATTCGGTTGTTCTGGAGATACCTTTTAACAAACATCGACCCATCAATTTGTAATTTAAAATTGAATATTGTATCCACATTATGATAACATTTCATTCAATATTATTTTTTTTAAAAATAAAATTAAAAAATCTCTATCATGTACACATTTAACAATTCCTTACCATATATAAATAAGAACTTATGGCCTTTGTAAACCGAATGTTTTTATGTCCCTTTCGAAATCTTCGCAACCATGACCATTGTATAGTATGCCGTAACACTTTCCCCTTAAAATGCAGTCGGTAAAAAGATTCAAGCAGTTTCGTGGTACATCATTTAAGCTTGTTTGTTGTAATGACATTGGATAATTTCTGTGCAGGGCTGTACAATGTAGGCCCGCTAAAGATTTATTCCGTTAGGACATCACAATTATTTTTATATTTAGTTGAGTCTTCGAATATTATATTTCATTCTAGACACATGTGAAAAAAAATATAATGGTGGCGTCAAACTCAAGATCTTATGTTTTGCAATCTGTCACTTCGAGCATTAGGCTGTTTGTGCTTTAAAATATTCAACAAATGCGTTAGGCAAAGGTCTATGACCTTTAGCATATTTTACATCAAAGACTTGCACTTATCTCTGCCCTAATGATTATTTAAAAGTTATTTTATAATTGTTATACAATATAAGGTTTAATGTTCCGGTATTTACTTGTGTTCTGTTTTAACCAACTTCGTAATCTAATTAAGTTTTCTTCCGTGAAAATGACCATTGAAACTATGCAATTAAGCTATCCTAAGCTAATCGAGTTTGGGTCCGTTTGAATCGTCTTAACGAATAGTTTGTGTTGTTTTTAGTACTTTAAATGAAGTTATTTTTATTACTAACTTTAACTAATATACATATTTTTTTTTTAGAAAAATATTTGCAGATTTTTTGGAAATTTACTAATATTTCTTTTACCATTCCAACTAAGCTCTAGGCTTGTGCTAGGATATGGTTTACGACAATAGTCGAATGGCGGGATTCGAACCCCCGACCTCGTGATCGGAAATGCGTATCCTTAACCATTACGCTATTGACGCTTTTTGATTGATATTATATATATGTTGCCAAAACAAAGACGAAAAATAGTCTTCGTGACGCAATATTCTAGAAGTCTTTTTCAAGGAATAATCCTGGTGTCCGAGAAAGATTTATATAACAAGATTTCTATGTAAAATTTGTTACAAGTTATATATTATATTGTTTCATTATTTCTTTCTTACTAATGTAAGAACATTGTGTAATTAACTCATTAAAATAATTTATACAAATACACATACGAAACTTACAAAACTGAATTTACTTAAGCCATTGCAAAATACATTAAATATTACAATATTTTATTTATATTGTGACAGGTTTATGATTAATTAGTATTAGATTTTCATAAATAATTAAAATATTGATATTTTATGGAAATTGTGAGAAAGGAAATTATAATAAAACTAGCTGTCGCCCGCGACTCCGTCCGCGCGGGATTAAAAATAGATGTTGACCGACACTCAGTATGCTCACAAAATTTCATGAGAATCGGTCAAGCCGTTTCGGAGGAGTATAGGAACGAAAATTGTGACACGAGAATTTTATATATAAGATTTGCAAAAAAAAATTTGTTATTACGAATACTTCCTCGAGCATCACGAAAAGAAATTCATAAATTCATAGTCTAAAAGTCGAAAGGAATGTAACTTTCTGTCGAGAAATGTTTTTTTCATTCGCAGAATTCCTTGAAAATTGACGTGAAAGCTTAACAATGTAAATAATTAAATATCTTTTTTAAATTCCTCCTCACGGATAAAGTTACGGGTGACTGTTATTTTTTTATAATTTCTATTTGTTATTATTTCAAGGGTTAAAATCGATATTAGGTTATTTAAAACTATAAAGTGCTTAAGAAGAAACAAACGAAGCCGTTGTCAATATGTAGAAGAATTTGAAGAAGACGTTTGCCATTTTTTTTTGAAACTGGAACAAATGATATGAGCGGAAATTTTAAATCACATATAGATTCCATTGTAACATTTACTTCAGGATGCCTTGTACGAACACTTGCGAAAAAATATTCGTAATATTATAGACTAAATTTTATATTACATTTATACCACTGTCGGGTGTAAAGTATATATCTCATACAAAATTCAACGTATCGAAGGTTTTACGAAAACGCATATCGCATATATTCGTGATAGTCCCTTTGTTTTAATCATTGCATTATGCATTATTCATATGTTTTTGTTTGCTAAATTGTTTTTATAATCTCTGGAATCCATCCATATTATTACGTAGCTTTAAAAAGAAATTACACTAGTTGTCGCTCGCGACACTGTCCGCGTGGAATTAAAAAAAAAACTTATGTAGTGACTATTTGTTCGTCCAGACTATGTTCTACACCTATGGCAAATTTCAAGATCCGTTAAGCCGTTCTGGAGATCCCTTCAAACAAACATTCATCCAAACATTCGAATTTATAATATTAGTAAGATTTATCTGTACACATAATCTTTATAATAATATCAAACTTCTCATATATTTTCGATAATTATTTATCAATTAGATGCATTTAATTGTGATAAATTATTTGGATCATGCTAAAGTTACACACTTTCAGTTAAAGCCAAATGCATTTTTATATAGTTTTTTTATAACAGTTTTCATTCCAAATTTTAACTTAAACTTGATTTAATATGTTAACCTTTAGATCCGATTATTAACCTATTGCATAATTTAGATTTTTAAATATAAAAATAAACAACCTATATTATATTTAGATGCAGAGTTGATTAATGTAATAAAATTTGATGTGTTTTTTTACCTATATTTTATCTTATGATACCAATTTTAATACAATGAAATTTATTATAGCCGTGTTATAACATAAAATGACGGCTTATCAAAAAAATTGCATATTGCAACAACGTGTCTCGTATGATTCTTGTTTGGTTGTGCAACACTTGCCATTCAAGACCGTGTCACCTTGAAATAAGAGCTATAATTATATGAACGGTTGTGCAATGAGAATTAAAACTTTGCAAACATTGTCTGCTTATGTATTTTTGTTGATAATTAGAACAATGTTATCTGTATATACAAAATATATTGATAAAACGTTTATCAAAAAAAATCAAGATTATTTTCAATTTTTTTTTGAGGGTGTTATAAAAACTAAAAAAAGCAAATGTTCAAATTGACCGCCTAATATATTTTATTTATGTTTAATAAAAAAAGTGTATATATAAAATGTAAAAATAAATATTTAAAAAATTATAATATTCAATAACATAAAAAATCTTTTCCAAAAAAATTTAAAAAAAATTAATAAACTTACTGCTTTGAAAATATCACACAAAAATTAAATCACACACAAATACAACTGAATAAACACGTCACAAAAAGTAAAAAAAAAAAATAATCACAGAAGAATTTGTTATTCCAACCGTTGACTACGACATCCCGACAGAGAATGGCGCATGATCTTGGAACTATGCGAGTCCGAGAGAACGACTCAATCTTTGACTACGACTCACCGTCTTATCGTACTAACTGATGACTTAAAGAAGCGACCCTAATTATCGAGCCATGTTTCACCTCAACCCAAAGTATTGATGACATTTTTTTAAAATATCAATGAAATTACTAGACATTTTACAGTTACGAGAGTTCATGTTGCGTATTTTTATTGCGTATGCGGATCGGAGGAGTGAAATTTATTGTTTTTTTTTTTCGGTCGCTTCTTTTGAGGGGGTTGTGCAACACGGATTCATCATTGTCACGACCATTGCCATTCTGGGAATGATTGCAAGCTTGTTAAACAACTTATTAAACACTTACGAAATTAGTATGGACATGAACGGAAAATAATTTAAAAAATCAAAAAATCTTACTAAATGCTTATCTTACGTCTTTGGCTCTGCTGTCGATTACAACAAGCAGATATGCAGTGTACCCCGCCACAGCCTATATATCAATGGTGCGACCCAGATGAGTAGAATAAGGATAGTCATGCACCGCGATTCCACCTTTACGAAGGACTGCCTTCCCCGCATACAACAGCATGGTTCCAAGGCGGACGCACTGGAGCCCATCTCGACCGGTTGTGCCCCACGGATCGGCCCTAGGTTCCTTTAAGTTTCGATATGCCATACTTACTGAGCTTCATCGTAACGACACGGCTGGATCACGAACGGGATCATTGCATTACGTTGAAAATCCAAGAAAAGGGTAGGAATAAAAAAGAATAATTAGGAACTTTATTTGATGGATTTTACTTACGCAATTATAATTTTATGTCGACGTAGAAATATGTCATAAAATTATTCATTTGCAGGTCAATGTCTTGCATTTCTCTTTCATCATCCGATGTCTCGTGAATGTTTGGCAGAATTTTGCAAACTATACGATTGGTGAATGTCGCAAGGAATAATCAATCTTGATAATATTCGATGTTTTATACGTTGTGTAAAATGTGAAAAGATCACATTATCTCTTTGGTATTTGTACGACGCGGTTTGATAAGAGTTAACTTTATTATGTTTTTATTAATGTTGCCAAATTTTCTAGCAAATAACTATCGTCGGTTTCGTCTACACCGCGGGGCTTGGAGGCCTTCAAAGGCGCTTGGGTAGGCTAAGTTATGGGTGTAACTATAATATAATAGGTTTGATAGAGGACGTTCACACAATGTCTTAGTGAAAGTGTATTGCTTTGTTTCATGTTTACTAAAGGTCGACGCATCAGGGCAGTATCTTAATTTAAAAACAGTTAATTTTGTAAAACAATGAAAATTCATAAATTGATATGTATATCCAATTTGATAACTGACTAGCTGCCGCCCGTAACTCTTCGAAATAAAAAAACGAACTTAATTAGTAGCCTATGTGTTGTTCCAGACTATGTTCTACATCTATGCCAAATTTCAGAGAGATTCATTTATCTAATTTATAGTATTAGTAAGATTTAAACGTTTGTTAATTATCTACTGCTTATCTTATTGCTATCGGAAGTCATTGGAGACCTATACAATAATCGATCATGAACAATTTTTGCTCATCTCATATAATTTATTTTTAATTTTGCAAGGATTTTTGCTTCAAAATAATCTGACCTAAAGATATAATAAATTACATAAAAAGTTCGGAATAACAATAAAAAACTAATCTAGATTGGAAGGCGAAAGTACTGACAAATTACTTCTGTAATATACAAAGTATATAAGATAATCTTCGTCAAAATTGTCGCTTTTAAAAGTAAGAAATAAGAAGTAAGCAGCAAAATTTAGTAGTTAGTTTAGTTTACTTTGTAACTTCATAATTAATAACTTTTTTCACACATTTTTTTCAGCTTAGTAGTAGATTTGGTAATTTACATTCATAATATTTTGATAAAGTTTTAAAATCGATAGTTGTAACTATTTAAAACATTCTTGTTGTAACCTTTAAAATTGTAACAAACACAAGTATTGACATTTAATTGTTTATTAAAAACGTTATTTCCATATTGTGTTTTTGTACCGTATTGATGTTAAATTTAGGACCATTCTTTTTTTCTGCCTTTCAGCTTATATTTTTAAATATTTTTTAATTATAAAAAGATAAAGGGTTATTTAAATAGGCCTTAAGTTACGGTCAGATACGGGGTTATGGGGAATTATCTATCCATTAGCGGAGCTAAGTCAGAATATTTATATTTTGAAGTCTCTATTTTTTTAAAAGGTATGTGACAATATGTTTTATGCACAGTGAAAACCTACCCTAAATAAGATAAAAAAGCAACAATACTTGTTAATGAAAAAAAAAAGATTAATAATGTATTTAGAAATTAAAATAAAATATTTCTACGTCTAAATCAGGAAGCGTGACGTCTCGCCGTGGACGGCATTTATTGTTGATATTTTCATAGTCCAGAATTCAGTACCACAACAACATAGAGAAACTATTCTACTCTACATCACGACGTGACGTCAGTGAAGACATAATGTCAAGTTATCTTGTTTTCGCGGGACTTTGGAAAATACAAAACACACCTTAAGTGTATTTTTTTCTTAATTAAAAAAATCATACATTGCTTTACAGAATTGTGGAGAATGAATGAATTTACGTAGTTACGTCACCCTAGTTAGTTAATTTTTACAGAATTAAACACTTATATTTCATAATCCATAGAACTATGTAGGCATTGTGGACGCCCTCTGCCCCACTACGAGGACATATGACTTTAAGTCAAGTAAATCAAACACTTATATTTTGTACACAAGGCTATTTGATGTTTACTTATTATTAGCGACATCTTAAAAGTTTACTTGTAATATGTTTTTGAAAACAACTGCACAAACTAAAGACCGGTTAGGCTTACGACCAAGTTTATGTTTCGTCACTTTTACGGGCCAATATCGTATTGCATCTGGTGATTTTGACCCAGAATACATCAAGCATGACCCAGTAAATGACCCTGACAATGTGTATTCATAATAAATATTAGCAGATGCGTCTATGAGTAGCTGGTAATTTGAATAACATTCCTAGTATGTGTATACTGATATTGTAAATCTAAAAGATTCTCCAGTTGATCGATTGTTTAACATTGATCTTTTAAAGGTTTTTTCGTTTTAATCATTTTCCGGTGCATTTCTATGTAATACAACCTTCTTACGAATGAATACCAAAAGACGTCTGGTCGTGGAGGGGTAATAACTAAAACATATAAAGCGTCTCGATGTTCTGCTGCAAGTAAATATTCTCATATATACTCAACTGGATGAATGTTAAAAAGAAGCATATCGAGCAAGCATAGCGTAACAAAGCATAGCGCTATGTAATTATTTTTTTTAAGTGTAAAGCGAACGAACAGTTGGATCCTTAATGAATAGAGGTCACCGACACTCATGGACGTCCACAACACTAGGTGTACTTGCTTCGTGAACTTAAGTGGTCGTGGTTTGGAAATACTACTGCAACCGTACGGTTGAAGACTGCCAGCATTCAAAATGCTGATGAATTCCTGTTAAAAGAAACTGCGACAGCAGAGCCTCTTATTGGCTCAAATAAGCTTGTCACATTATACCTAGGACATTTAAAATGAATAGATTTAACAGACAGTTATAGATCTTATCGCAATCGTCAATAACTATGAAAGTAAAGTCCTAGCAACTAGGTCACACCTGCACTGAATACACATATGTCAATGTATCTTAGTTTGAAGCTAATGGACAAGTATACACGCAAATCGCTTGATTGTTTGTCCTTACAAAATTGGTTTAATAAAGGATATTTACCTATATATAATCCTCAATAACTCTGTAACCATAAAAATTACTCATAGGATTTATTAAAAGAAAAAAAGAAAATGAACAAACAAACGATGCCGTATAGTAACAAAAAACTTGACAAACAAATAAATTTTGACAAAATGTTTGACAGTTTCTAATGTGCTTTAGCTTTGTTAATCAGTATTGCCATATGTAAACTGAATTTTGATATTTGTCAAGCCATTGCGGATTTATCATAGTTTCAATTATACATTATTATCAATTTAATTTGGTTTATTAAAGCTACCTGCTCTTTGTTCAGTTTAACCTTTTCTTGTGTAAAGTAAGAGTCTTGTAATGTAAAGGGCATTTAAGGGAAAGTAATTTAAAGGACGTGAATAAAATACCTTTCGACAAAAATATGTTGTAACGGAATTTCACAGTAGTAAATTCAACTGACAAAAGATGTTTGAAAAAAGAGGTAGGTTTATAAAAAGTTTTTAATGTAGTAGAAATATTATGTTACTGGCAGGTTAGGTATCATGTTAAATTATTATAATGAAGTGTAGTTTGTTTAGTGTGGAAATTAGTGTAAATGTTACGTTTTAAAAAAGAAGACAAGATTATTTTAACATTTTACAATAATTAGCCATACTTATCGGTTTTTGAAATGTAACACAGCAGCATTACTTACCATTTACAATTATGTACAAGACTTCGTTGTTAAAATTACTACCGATTATAATCCTATAATGATAAATTGAAACACTCACAGACAATAATGGTTTGCACAACAAAGTACACGTTAAGGTAAGATTTTGGATTATAAATTAAATTATAGTTTAGGACTTCATAGGGCGTACACAAACGTTGATTTTTTAAATATTTTTTTGTGAATTATACCGTCTTCGGATAAATGGAAATTTATTTTAGGGTTACCTTTCTAATGTTGAATGAATTGTTGATATCGGTCCACAGATTTTTGAATTTGCCCATTATAAAGTAATGGTGAGAAAATGTTGAACAACAATATCCTATCGAAGACCCGAAGGGCAGTGAGCGGCAAAGTTCGTTTCGTTTCCTCGATATAAAATTGGTTACTATTAATTTTTATTACTTGTCTTTAATTTTTTTTTTACATAAACATGGCATTTTGTGGATTTCCTACATACGTCAATATCACATAAATAAGAACATTTATGACCATAGCATTTTAATTTTTCTTGTTAATCTTTCGATTAAAAATCTTCCATAACTTCATTTTTTATGAGTTTTTCCTAACGTTTTTATATTTATCTATTTCATCAGTGTTTTTGTGTGTATGTGGGTATTTAGTATGAAAATACTGTCGTAGGTGACGCAGGGAAAGAGGATGGTTGGCGAATCGACTATTAAAGGAGGAATTAAAGCTCAGAGACTCCGTTGGGTAGGAAACCTAAAGATGGAAGAAGATCGGAGCACCAAACAACAAACCTCGGAATCACCCTTGGTCGCTGACCTGTTACCCGGCCCAGATACTGGAGGAAAGACATTGTGGAACTGGACCTCCGTTAGTTAAAAGCGATTGGCAGGAGACAGCTGAGAACAGGCGGCGCTGGAGATCTCTTGGGTCGCTGTTCCAGAGAGAGAGAGAGAAGTAAGTAATTAGGCTACAGCCAATCATGTTTTTGTTCTTTTTTTAATTAATAATTAGTTATTTTAAAAGTATTTCTGCACTGGAAACCGAATGTAAGAATCTGTGTTTACGTAAAATCTACAAAGACATTTATTAATTTGTCTCAAAATAACTTAAGCCGCCTACACACCATCAGTTTTAACTGATCAATAGAACTGTTCAGTTAAGCTGTCTCAGTTTAGCCTAGATACGAAGTTGTATAGTTAAAACTGAAAGTGTGTAGCGAGCTTAAGCTATTTGATTAAGATGGTACGCTATCCAATAATTTTTGTTTCGTAATGTAAAAGCCAATATAATTTGTCGATTTCACAAAATTCGCGGGAATTAATGACATCGAGTTGTGTAAGGCTAATTTAATGTTACTTTTTGTATCTACGTAAGGATACTGATCAGGGTATAGTGAAGGAAGTTTATTTACAACCCATTTCGTTTAAATGTCATTTGACGCCCACAATATATTAAGGTTCCAAGCTTGCTATAGAAACATAGATTCGTGGTAAATTATCTCTTTGTATCGTTCTTACGGTAAAGGAAAACATCGTGATGCCACCTGCACATATCTGAGAAGAAATTCAAAGATATGTGTGAAGTCAACCAACCCGCACTTGGCCAGCATGGTTGACTATGGCCTAGTCACCCCTAACTTAGGGTAGGCTCCGAGCCCCTCGGTGGGTACGTGTAGTGAGCTGATGATGATAAAAATATCTCTTTTGTAGTTTGTTGTAGGTTTGATCCAAGGTGGGAAGCGAATTAAATTCTTTGACTGCATATTAAAAAAACATTTATTTATATTAAATGGAGACTTGAATTGCAACGCCAAAGTCTAAAATAAGGTAAATTTTATTATGTCAACAATAATATTATTGTAGGTATTTTAAATAGAGATAAATATTTAAATAGGTATTTACAACTGTAAGGTACTTCATATTTTCCAAGGTTCTTTATAAATATTAACTTTCCTATGCTCAAACGCAACAACTGCAATTTATTTTACAATCTGGCTCTTTCTATTACTATAAGCTATGTGCAGACAAAGCTTTTTGTACTTGGTGTAGACCAATATGCATTTGTTCATCTTGAGTTTTCCTCGTACTGTAGGTTTGTATAGCTAAAACAAGTAAATAACATACATATATAATTAAAGTAACCTTCTGACAGCTACTTACTATATCACACCACCAAACAGGCTGGGTTTTTACGTTCTGACACCGTTTTACGTTCATACAATACGTATTCGATTGCGAAAACCATAGTTAGTAATTTAGTAATACTGGTAATTAGTATTTCGCAAACAAGTGCTTGATATTTTGTTAGCCTACAGCAACGATTACGGCCAATTTTATAGTTTTATATTTTCGTCGCTAGATGGCAATGTCGTTAATTTATAATTTTCACTATGGCTTGAAATATTCATGTTTTTCATAATCCCTCATAGATAGCTCTTTGACAATAAAAATTGAAAATACAATTATATTATAATATAATGATAAGATTAACAATAAAATTGTAAAAATATATAAAACAGTACCGTACGAATATTATAAAGAAAACACATGAGCGCCTGTCAAATTATCGACAGCAATTATTTTTTAAATAACTTTAACTATCTTCAATTATTTAACTGATGCAAGTTATATTTAAATTATTGTCATGTACATACTCCTCTTATACACATCCCTATATGAAAGGAATAACTGCAAAATTACCTACATGATACAGTAACTCGCAATATTTACTACGTGCCGACATCAAATAATACAACACCTGCTAAATTAAGACAGAAATTTTAATTAAAAAATTATTCATAAAAAATTTCCTGAAGCCTGTATTTGTTGCACTTATTTTGCATTCATTTGGATGTGTAACAATACGCTGAAATATTTGGTAGTGTCGTGGGAAGTGTGTTTATTGTACTTCGTTAGAGTCGAAAAAACGAATTCACTTTGGCTTAGTCAAAAATGACTATCAACCCTTGATGTTTGACACTCGGGGCAGTTCACCGTTCCTATCACCATAGCAATAGATTGCTTTATATCAAATGTATGACATATGAAATAGGATATATTCCTAATAGTTACCCAATTAGCGATGATGTTGCGCCGAAACGCTTGAATGGCCAAACGTCGCGATGGCACGGATTCTGTGTGACGTAACATTACCTACATATTCGTTCATAACTGCAGACCGGTCTTTTATTAGTGTTGGGATGAGAAACTATCGAGTAAATGCTTATCGGCTCCTTTAACAGATTGAAATATTTTCAGATTTTTTAGTACCTCATATACCTTACATAATTTTGTATGAAATTTGATGGTGATCTTTGCATACTAAAGATCAAAATAATTAATTTTACTGTGCAATGGTCTTTTAAAATTATTGTAAAATTCATCTCCTATGAAACTATCCGAAGTGATTATGCATTTTTACTACTACTTACTATTTTTACTATTATTTACTTACTATTTTTTTTTTCAAAACTTATGTCAACAAAATTAATAAAATTATTTTTAGTCCAATTTTATACCAAATAAGTTAAAGTGATGGTCGAAAGATGGTGCGCGCTTTATAAAATTTTTAATTATTACCAAAATATCGATATCGACACATTTCTCCAATGCGAACATCACTTGCGCAGCGTAATGAAGCAAAACCGCTTTCACCGCCCTGCGCTAGCGTGTTTCCTACTTTGCTATAATATTAGTAAAGTGGGTAATTGTTTACACAAATCTAGTTGTACTATTGGAGCAATCATATTATATTTTGTTGTATAAAAACACAATGCGAAATTTGATTATATTCCTAAAATTATACAGAACTTAGTTGTTTTGATATTACTTATCTTCTTAAAAATGTTTTAAATGCGAATGTTTAGATGGATTGATGGATGTTTGTTTGACAGTATCTCAGGAACGGCTCAACGGATTTTGATGAAATTTGACACACATATAGAACATAGTCTGGAAAAACTCAAGCTATTTATTATTTTTTAATTCGCTTAGAAGTCGCGGGCGACAGCCAGTATGACCATAATCGTATCATTATTGGTCGTACTAATATGTAACTAAAATACCAGAAGTATCTCGGAAACAGTTTTTATTATTAATATAAAATTAAATGATTTAATTAATTTATGATTAACATCAATAAAACAAAACTTGATTTTATCGATAAAATAAAACTTTATAGATATATCGACATATCGATAAAGGTTATCGATGTAAATCAAATGTCTATTATAAAGTCATAAATCATATTCATTCACTTTATCAAACCAACATTTATCAATGTAATAAAATTTAAAAAAAACATTTGTGTTGAAGTTGCCAAAGTTAACATCTGAATTAACTTTTAATATAAAGTAATTAACTATTAGTTACGTCTTCTTCATTCATAAAAAACTCTATCATCTAAAAGTAACTCGCTATATTTTTAATCAATATTGAAATTGTCCAAAGAACACTTTAACGTGAACTTTCTTTATAGTAGAAGTTTTAAGTAAGTAAGCTAATGACAATGGTACAAAGTATTTCTTAAACAAATATTAAATCTTGCGTAACTTCGCGTCTTCCACAGGATATGGTTTGTCTCGGTTACGCGAACTCCACTAGTATTTCTCATACTAAAATTAACAGAGTTAAACTATTTAAATGACCTATAATGTGCCAACTCCTCTTTGAAATTGTGATATATGTTTGAACCTTGAAAACGGAATAACGTTTACTAGACTGATTTTCTTTATAACAATGGGACAAAGTACTTCTTAAATTAATATTTCTGTCTGCTGGCTGAAAATTAACAAAAATAATATAACTTTGAAAGCTCTGGGTATGGTCAATAGCTTCAAGGAAAAAAGCTCTCAAAATGATTCCGGATTATTTAAAAAAATACTATCTAATGAAGAAAACTATAAATATTTTTAGATCGACGTATTGTTAGTTATTTTATATATAAATGAATACAGAATCAACGTAAAATGTTCATTATATGCATAATTTTTCGCACATTAACCAATAATAGTAAGACGGACTAATCTGACGTCGTTAAATCTTTGTTATGACTATTCTTTTTAATTATTAGATTATCAGAGTATTAGATATATTCAAAACATTCGTTTGATCTAAATATATCAATTGAAAAGCTTGGACTATCATATATCACGTGTCATGTCTATTGGAAACCACAAAACCAATAACAATCAGGTGAAATGGTATACTCTGTTATATGATTCTGATATTTATGGATTGACTAGAGTACTTATTTCATAAATATTTAATACTATAATGAGGCTGTAAATAATATTTACAACAATAATTGTGTTAGTAAGAAGTGTTAAGATTGTAGAGGCTTTTAATTACATCTGAAATAATTATCTTTTTTGTCTTTATTCCTTGTTTAAATTATTCCAGTATAGTTAACAATTACTTCTTTGGGTCAAAAATTGTATACCTACATAGGGACTTACACAGTGCATTCCAGTATACAATAGATTCAATCACTGGACTGGAATAATGTAAACGCAATAGTTATTCCTCCCCCGTGTTGATCTATTATTGTCCACGCGGTTCCTAATTAAAGAATATTTCACATGTTTTATGGCTACTCTACAAATACGTCTTATATTTCAACAAAACAGAGCGAGGTTTAATTTGTATTTTAACCCGGAGTATTACAAGGAGGGAGTTGGTCTATTGATTTTTAAATCGTCCCTACCGAGGGGCTCTAGCCTACCCTAAATTAGAAGTTATAAATTAATTATTGATTAATTACCAGTACTTTCGTTAATAGCCCCGTTTAATGTTTCCTTTATCATTTAATTTATATAATGATAAATTAAATAATTCTAGTACAAGTAATAAATTTAAAAAAAAGTTATTCCTGTTATTTTGCGCTTGACCTAGTCAACGCTCTTGGCAAATTCGGCGCGTTACAAGCCAATGATTTTCTGTAACGGAATGTAAACTGTCTATTAACATAATGACGACTTTATTTTATAACGAAACGCGTTTTTATACTGTCCATGATATAAATTAAATATTGTATTTCATAACAACGAGCGCTATGGAATAATAGTACAGTCGCACCTAGAAAAGCGGGAGTCCAACGGATCGTGATATTTTTCATGCTTATAGACTATTATACAATTCTTCCTTATCCAGGTTGTACTGTATTTGATAATTGGATTCCCGATATACGTTTTTTCTTCCAGTCATTAAGATTTTTTTTTAAATTTGATTAATTTGCTCGGACAACGCCCAATCCGGTAATAATAACGAAGTAACGGCCCGAGCCGAGGTTCCTGAGGGAGCCTAGTTACTCTTAAACGAGGTGTAGGCTAAGTGCCATCTGCGCTCGGCCACCTCAAGCCCGGTGAAGCTGTAAATGCCTCCTCAGGCAATCAGTGGCAATTCAGTCACAAAAAAAATCGGACAACGCCGGGCGCTAGCTATTTTTTATAAAATATACACCGTTTTTTTGTAATTATTAAATATTTTGTGTTATCACGCCGTCGCATATTATATAATACTTATTTAGATTATGTCTAAGCGGTGACCGACATTACAACTTTCCTATTTCTGTTTGCATTATTTCGTTAAGTTATGACATAAGTTGCGTCACATCCGCCCTACACGGTATCCGTAAGCGCTACTTATAATTCTCATTGAAACATTCATGAAGCTGACAGTGAATTGAATGAGATTGAATATGAATGGATCCAAAGGTAGACTAAATATAGTATGATTGATTAGTATGATATGTGTAAGAAGGGAGTGGATTCGGATATGATGTCTGTCTGCTTACGGCTATCAATAACAATGGAAGAGTACCTACAATTTGGAGGAAAAAGAACAGAGATGATTATGCTGACGACAGTGAACTGTTACAGAAAATCTTATAAATGAAAGTAATATACCTGCATTTTTTGAGGGATTTTGCAAGGAAACCAGTGGTAAATATAATATGATAATATTCTGTCTTTCAGAAATTCTTAAAGTGTATATAATATTCACACATAACGTAATAGAATAGTGGCGTGTTTCATATAATACCAGCATATCATACGTCACAAATGGAATACATTAAAACTATAATTGCTACAATTCTGATTATTTGCTAACAAAATCGTTTGTTACATTTGCACGAAAGTCCGACAGAAACGTCATAACCATACACACATATTTATAAAGAAGAAATTTAAAGGAACAACCCATTAAACTTTAAACTTTTCATTCTTACAAATGTATACAAATAAATATACATATATCTGAGAACATTACCCTCTTAAAAGTCATTAATAATGAAATAAAGAATCGGAGTACAAGTTTTAAATAAACAATCGTGTAAAAGAAACCAGGACAGGAAATACAGTGCCCGGATCTTGATTGATATTGACCGATAATCAACTTTATATTATTTTTTTATATTATAAGACAGTAATCTGTGATTTTAACTTGTTTTCAATTTTTACAAAAGTTCACAAATCAATAGCCCTTTTAAATGTATTCATACATTGTAACGGATGGGTACACATTTTTTTCATTGTGCATTACTTACGTTAACGAACATACGTCGTGATATTACGCATTTACACTCATAGAGTTTTCCTTATGTTAGTAACGCTTTAATTGATACATGAGTATCAATTCAACAAATATACTTAGTACAGTTTATTAGAAAATATAAAAACAATAGTATATATGTAATTTTATTTTGTTTTGATTCTGTTTTTGCAAAGCGAGTGTGCAAATAATATAGTACTTTTAGTAAATAAGAAATAATATCCACTTACATATTTATATTTGTTATCTATTTTACTTGAGAAAGTGTTAATTTGATAGATGAATATTATTTACAAACATATCCAAACAAATCGTTTTTAATTATCAGCAAACGCAATTTTTTTCAATTAACCAAACCCCGTAAATAATTCAAACATTAATTAAATACTATAAAATTATAAAAGTTAAAGTTTAATTATTCTCGTATTTCATTAGAAATTGCAGAAGATAAATGAAATTCTTTATTTAAACATTTAACTTAATTTTAGATTTATTGAACGTTTTAAATGTATAGCACCACTACAGCAAATATATGTAATAAAATATTAAAACAGTGCAAACAAAAATTTTGTACGTTTATAAACGGTTGACGGCGTGCAATATAGAGCCGTATGTTCTGTTGATATTACAGGGGCTATTACGTGACCAGTAGACAGCAGTGAAAGCCAGGCCGCGACGCGAGCCGGTTAACTCGCAAACGTAGTGCGGCGAGGATTAAAAAAAATGATATAATTTTTTTTTCATATCGTTCGTAGTCGAGTGTTTCCCAATATTGATGGTGAGTGTTATTTCTAGTGTTTTAATTTTTTTATTGGAGAAATTGGTTTTGACATATGATTTTAAGTAGAAAAAAAAACAACTAGTTATGTAAAATGACAGTTTATTTAATATTGTTCTAATTTTAAATTAATTTAAAATAATTAAAAAGTTAGTACTTTACGTAATATCTATTTTGATGCTGAAGATTTTCTTTATAAATTAACCTTAAGAAATACACATTTAATTTCCAGGATTTCCTGAATCGATGATTAAAATAATTATACGCCGCAAAGGCAAATATTCTTAGAATAAAAAGTGCTTACAAAATCAATAAGAACTTAAAAGCTTTGTCACTACAATTAAAGCTCGACTGAAACTAAATTATTAATACCAGCTAAAATCAGGCCGAATTTAAATTATAAATGAGAAATAAGTAACGTAGTGTTAAACTTAACAAATTCTGTTATTTATCGATAATCGATAAGATAAAAAATCGTCCCTTTTATTGTAAATTTAGTTGGAGCATCTAAGCTAGGTTCAGCATGAACATTGTTGTTCATCGGATTTAAATTACAAAAAACTCGTCTCGTTGTCATCGTGACACAGATCTCCATCATGATAAACAATGATGCAATTGTTTTGCGTATGTCAAAATTGTAATAAATTGGTTCACGTATTTAATGAAATTGATATATCAACATATTGCAACTGTGTTTCGTGCTGTAAAAAACAACGGATTAATTATTACTACCTCAACTAAAGAGTTTAACATCTGTTTGAAAAGTTTCACGTAATATTTCTTAAAAATAACAATTGAAATATTGTTGTACATTTTCAAAACAATCGCTAATCTTAATAAAAAAAAGTGTCTCCGCGTCGATACCATGCAATACCCCTGCCATCTTTACAAATCGTTTGTTAACGAAGATCAAGATTACGTATTGGACACTTCGTTCTTACTTACTCAAACCTAACCTTTGTTATGGTAGTAAAATCTGCAACATCATCGCAGTTGTCATATTGATATAACGTAATCATTACTATCAATAGAATAAACGACAAAAGCACAACACAAAGTGCAAACATTACAACATTTCAGTGGCGAAATTTCTCAAAACTTTACTTTTACAATCTCCCAGTTTAACATATTGCCCGATCGGCTGATTTACCTTGACTCAGAAACTGTGTAATACGCATAAATAATCAATTATCATGTAATTTGTCCCGTAACGCGTTGATGTCTAATTTATGGTGAATCTTGTATGGTGATTAAGTGTTATGTAAACTATCAGTAGTTATAATAGTCAGCTTGATGATGAGAAATGCCGTAGATATTTGAATGAGCTTCACTTAAAATGTAAAAAAAAATATTAATTTTGTTTCAGAAATAATATTGCGGAAGCAGTGGCGAACATTGGAATTTATAGAAATTATTAAAATAAAAAAAAATAGTAAAATGGATATTTACCAGTAAGTATCAATATCTTAACAACACTCATTGATAAAAATAAGACAATTTAGGATACATTTCTATTATTATCTTAATTTAACCTTAATACATTGTCCTAAATTATCGTGTCATCGCGCAACATAATACTAAACTCCTACTATTTACTGTACAGAAAAAACATGGATTGCTTAAACGGGAATGATCCGTTTACTCCAAATTTAAATAAAGAATGCAACTTCGGTACTTATAACCAAAGCAATGAGGCGATATCAGATTACTACGACGGCGCAGTAATACTTGTTACGGGAGGTACTGGTTTCGTAGGGAAAGCGTTACTGGAAAAACTATTAAGAAGTTGTGCTGGTATAGAAACTATCTATGTTCTAATGAGACCAAAGCGAGGATTGTCGGTCGAACAAAGGTATAAGGAACTGCTTAAAAATCAGGTATGATGTTTTATTGTTACTGCTTGAAGGTTTGTATGCTTTTTTATTTATTTAAAAATGTCTTTTGTGTCTATTTTCCTTATGGCATGTATTTTCGGCTTTTGTCCAGATACGATATAAAACAAATATTTTAAGTACAAGTGAAGCACTATATAAATAAAAGCTATGAATTATTACACAAAATTGCACCACGACAATATTTGATTGACAGGATTTAACCCGCGAGTACTAAAAAGTACTCTATACCATAAAACGTTAGATTATAGCTTCAATTAGTCTTTTTCTCTTAATACTTTAATAACTGCATCGTAGTTATTTTTGGTTACTGCAATATTATTCTCACCAATAACTAAAACAAATAGGTTTTCGACCGTATCCGTGCGCGTTGGCCGGAGCGTCTCGGGAAGCTGTTTCCAATAACAGGCGATGTGTCGGCACCAAACCTGGGTGTCAGTGCTGAACAACGAGAGCTGCTGAGCACGGTGACGACCGTATTCCATTCAGCGGCTACTGTCAAGTTTACTGAACCGTTGCAAGCGGCTACAGCGCTGAACGTGCAGGGCACCGCGTATCTGTTAAAACTGGCTTCGGATATGCCTCTGTTAAAGGTAGCCATCCATCTATTCATGAGAATATTTCTTAAGTATGATAGTCCTGATATGCTATATTAAATATATGATATATATTAAAAAAGCGACGTCAAATTTAAATTCCATTAAATTCCACTTAACCTAGCTTTTCACTACGGAAACATCTAAATAAAAAGCTATCTTTGTTTTTTTTTTATAAAATTGGGTTGTCTATATATGTAGTGGCAGTGGTAGTATTTGGTAAGAGTATTTAAACTGCCTCTTATTCTCAAAACTAAATAGATCATTGATCCAAAGTGGGCCTTGACCTCCGACAAAGTCCCTTCCCTTTGCGGTCCCGCGCCACCGCAATCAAGTGCAATATTTGGAGCTCCTACAGATCATTCTATATTCAAGTGTATTAAAACTTTTAGGCTCTAGTCCACGTATCTACAGCGTATAGCAACGCGCCGCGTAGTCACATCGAAGAACGCGTGTACCCGCCGCCCTATGACCCCGACAGTATAGTAAGATGCACTAAAATGCTGCCGCCAGATACAGTCGATACTATTGCGGAAACTTTACAGGTAAGATATATTATTTAAAAAAACATTTTGGAATCTAGTATTTGTTATCTTCGTAAGTTCACAACTGGACTTCGCTTTCTGCAGCTAAAGAATTTAAAATATTGTGCAGTTATTGATATCAAGTGCCGTGACATACTATTCTCTCTATTTTTTCAAAGAGAGTGTAAAGGATGACAATATGTGTCGATACAAGTGTGTCTGCGTTCAAAGCCTACATCATAAACATATAAATGAATGAAGTCTTGAATGGAATTTTAATTTGTTAAAATGTAACATAAAATATAGATTTGATTCGGAAAGTATAAAATTTATTTGTTTCTATGTCGATTTAATTTAAGAAGAAACCCATAATTCATTTTTTTGTTTCAGGGAGAACATCCCAATCCCTACACTCTTACCAAAGCGTTGGCTGAATCGATTGTATTCAGTCATACAAATCTACCAGTTTGCATAATCAGACCGTCTATAGGTAAGTTTATGATCTATTTATGACTTACTAGCTGTCGACCGCGTTTCCATCGGCGTTAATGAAAAAAAAATCAATTAGTAGCCTATGTGTGCTTCCAGACTATGTTCTGAATGTGTGTCAAATTTCATCAAGATCCGTTCAGCCGTTTTCGAGATACCTTCAAACAAAAATCTTTTTATTTTATTACTATGTTAGCAGATTTCCCTTAATTTACTAATATTTCTTGTACCATTCCAATTAAGCTGTAGGCTTGTGCTAGGAAATGGTTTACGACAACAGTCGAATGGCGAGATTCGAACCCTCGACCATCCCTTAATCATCAGGCTATTGGCGTTTCAAAATCTATATATCCATCTAAACAATCTCATTTATAATATTAGTAAGATATTAAGATTTTAATCTTGTACTATATGTTTTATGCCCCGTTGGCACAACCAATAAATACTAAAAACAAAGTGATGTGTTTCTTCATTAAATGACTTAGTGGCATTAACTATTTTACAACACTATTTCAAATCCATACTTACCTTATACCGCGGTTGCACAACGTAATTTAAAGTCGTAATATAAACTTAGAATATGGATGTTGCAAAAATTATTTTATACATTGCAAACAAATGACAACAAGGATTATCTGTTGCGTTATATTTTGCTTGATTTATAATACGTGTTATTTATCTAAGAAATACTAAGTTACACAATAAATAAAATAAAAATATTTCATTTCCACAAAATATTGTGATGAATCTAAGTTAAGTTACATCTTATACTCGCCCCTTATCCAAATAAGTAAAATCCCTAAACACATTTCTGTCTTTATTACTACTACTTTATAAATAAGGCATCTCAAGACACATATTCGATAGATATTTCAGTAGTACAAGTTTTTGCCCGCGACTCGTGGAATTAAAAGAACTTAACCGATGTATTCTTCTAGACTATGCCTAAAGCTGTGCAAAATTTCATCGAGATTCGTAGTACCATTTTGGAGATATCCTTTTAATAAATATCCATCCATCTATTTCAACTTTCGCATTTATAAAATTAGTAAGATTTATTGTCATATAGCTGTCGCCCGCAACACCGTCCGCGCGGAATCAAAAAAACTTAATAAGTAGCCTATGTGTTCTTCCAGACTATGTTCTACATCTATGCCAAATTTCATCGAGATCCGTTGTACCGTTTTGGAGATACCTTCTAACAATCATCTATCCTTCTAAACATTCGCTTTTATAATATTAGTAAGATGACTCATTTATTTTAACACCGCATTTCTCTATCACAGTCAACGAAATATAACATTAAAAATTACAGTTATCATTTCATACTTAAAAGCCTTCAATATATTGGAGGAGACCTTCGTGAAATCGATAGCAGTCAGTTGCTTTCAAGACAGATATTGTAACGATACTTTTTCTCATGGCATTAATAAAATATTCATCAGGTCAACATCGATCGACTACCACATGACCAGTCACACGCAATCATATCGTCAAAGTCGTCTATTTATGAGACATAGAGTTATAAATGTACATATTTTAGATATGACATAGTTAAGTTGATTGTTATCGAAATAGATTTGGATTGTGCATTAAGTTCATTTAAGTAATTCTACTCACTGTTTGTATATAATGTTTCAGTTACTGCAGCTTATCAAGAACCTTTTCCCGGTTGGATAGATAATGTCTACGGAGTAACAGGTATGTTCTTCTCCTTATTCGTATTCTTCATTACGTACCTCATAGGAAAAAAACGGAACCCTTATAGGATCACTTTGTTGTCCGTCCGTCTGTCATGCCCTTTTTTGTATTGACAATACTGAAAAATTAGAAATCGATCACGTGAGGAGAAGGTTATCATTTCGTCTGTATGTTTTATTGTAATAATAGTTAGTTGTTAAGATTAGACTTTCCTTGATAATTTTTAAATAAAATTGTTAATATAGTTAGTACAGGTATATTTATTTGACCGATAGTATGGGATCAACGTACAGAAATAGCCATCCTGTTTGGAAAGTAGACTGCATGATCTTATGACTTCCCGACTTCAAACCTTGTCTGTCTCATAGAAAGTAGAAATACTACAAAACATATTAAGTTTTAAAGGATTTAAATTGTCCTATATACAATGCTTCTTATTGATTAACATTTTAAATTATTATAATAAAAAATATTTGAATGGATACAAACTGAATTGTATAAAAATGTTTTAATTTAAGTTATTCATAAGATAGACGTAATTATTGAATTATTTAGTAAAATACAACGCTACTAATGTAGTTCTTCGGTATGTTATAGGGCATAGGTAACGCATCGTAATCTTTTGCGTGATTTTTCTCGGGTGTTATTCACTATTAATTAGATGACAATTTGCTTCTTTATCTAGCAACATAACTTCCAAAACATCTATGTTATTTTATATATTTTTAGTTAGAATCCTTTGGCGCGAATGACGTGCTTTCGTTACAAAATACAGTGTCAGAATGAATAGTGAGGGGACATAAAGGTCGATATTTTAGTAAGGCTAGTGTTGTGTCAATACACACACACACATTTTCGGATTTTCTTCCTAACAGTTATGAGTTGCTCTTTATATTTAAGGTATAATCATGGAGATATCTCGTGGTACTTACCGTTCCGGGTACTGTAGAGAGCGGTACGTGGTCGACTTAGTGCCAGTTGATCTAGTTGTCAATAGCTGTATTCTTGCTGCTTGGCGACAAGGATGTAAACAGTAAGTGACTCGTTTACTTCTTATACTCCCCGTTAATTTCTGTAAGAAAACCTTTTAAACTTTCTTAATTAAGTAAACTGAGGTATGTAGAAATTCAAATATGGCTTTATCTGAATTTTTAATTATTTTGTGAAGATTGTGAAATAAACTGAATAGTTATTATTATATAGTTATATTTAGTTTAAATGTATTTTCGAATATACGAGTATTAGCGTGAATTGTAAATTGTGTAGCTTTAATGTTTTGATTGGATGCAGGTACCCATAGCATCGCTTTGTTATTTCTGAGTAATTATGCGTTTTATTGAAATGTTATTTTAAAATAATTTAGTCTGTAATGTAAAGTTTCAGATTTTGAATCATATTGTCATCGTTAGATATTTGACAAATTTGTCAAAACAGAGATAACAATATGTTTTATACAGCGATTTAGGTGTTAGAAACCAACGATTTATTAGGCAAATAAAATTATTTCAGGCCGGGTCGTTGTCCAGTTTATAATGTCACATCTGGCTCCATCAACCCTCTACAATGGGGTCAATTTACACGGCTCTGTATTAAATGGGCGAGGGAAAATCCCACCAAGTAAGAAACATTTTTAGTAGTATTGATATTTTAGTTATTTTAATTAATAATAACTTGATAAAAACTTTTTTTTTAATTACTTTTTTTTAATTGCACGAATGCAATATAAAAGTTAGGTGACAATAATTTTATTACAGATTTTAATATTGATAATTAATAAATGTTCTCGTTTTTTCAGATACGTGATGTGGTATCCGAATTTCTCCTTTACTGAGTCCCGTTTTATGAATACATTTTGGGAGATATCTTGCCATTTCTTACCCGCCTTCCTTTATGATGTGTTACTGCGTGCACAGGGCAGGAAAGCAATGTAAGTTATTGAAAAAAAATCATATCATACGTGGAACAAAATTTCATTTACCAGCCCTGGAAGGTTAGACAAAGTGCATTCGCTCCGAAGCGATTCCATAACGAACTTCAAAAATATATAGAACTGAAAATAACTTTCGATTAGTCACGTGATTGTCGCGCCTCAGTTCCATACATTTTTGAAGTTTGCTACGAAATTGTTTCGGAGCGAATGCACCTGTTTAACTCCTCTGTTGTCTTTTAAATCTAAAAAATATAGTCATGGTGAGAAAGTCTTTAAGTTTGAAAGGATTTTGTTCAGTGCTTTAAGAGTTTAATTAATTTACTTTTTTAACCACAGAATGATGAAGTTAGCTCGTCGATTCAAAATGGCGGCGGCTACAGGAGAATATTTCGCGAACCATGAATGGCAATTCGGTATATCGGAACTCACAGCTCTTCACTCTGAAGCGAACTGTGCGAGCGATTCTAGCGCCTTCCCCCACTGGCCTGCTCAGTTCAACTGGGATGCTTACATCGGTGCTTACATGTTGGGCATACGACGATTCATACTGAAAGACAGCGTTGAATCACTACCTAATGCTAGGTCAAAGTTAAAAAGGTATTGAATATTTTCATATTGCATTTAAAGACAAATATTTTGTGTGTTAACAGAACATTACGAAACCAAACCTTAACCTATGACTTATTACCACCAAGTACCACAGTTTAGTTCCTATTTTTGTTCAGATGTTTCGGCAGTGGAAAACAAAATAAAAATGTTATTATTGACCTACATTAAAGCAATCTCGTAATATTCAAACCACTGGCACAGGCTTTTTATTAGTTTGTGTAATTACAACTCAGTGTGCTTTTTCATATAGTCGAATTCATGGGATATGAGAACTTATTACACATGTCACTGACAATGCTATTTGTTGTCTATGGATTTATTTTGAAACGTTTTAGTCTATAAAAATATACAAACATGTCAGTTTTTATTAAATCTGTGATATTACAGCCTAATAAAGGTACAATTTGCCATTAATTCGTATATGCATACCTTCAAACTTATGTTTTCTTCCTTTGTGTTTAATGTAATTTTTATTTTCAAACAGATTATATTGGGTGCATCGAATGTTCCAGGCTGCTACGGGATATTATGTATTTAGATTCTTAGCTGGTCGTTTACGATAGAATGTTGTAGGAATAAGTAGTACCAACATTTATATATCGTAAAGTTCGATGAGACATTGCAGTAGGATTTTTATTGATAGTTTTAAGTAATACCAATCTAAGTCTTAACAATGTTGGTAATAATTTAGATATCAAACAAATCAAATTACACTGTATTCATATTTTGTATAGTTTGTGTAATAAAATGAGTTATATAAATTAATGTTTTGCTAATTATGAATTAATTAATCTAAATTTAAATAAGACGAATTAGTACTCATTCTCGTAATTAAAAGAATTCTGTAATAGCGAATATCCAAAGATAAACCACAACTATATTGTAGAAATATAAAATTATATAAATTGTTAAACGAAATTATTGGAACAAAAAATATGATGTCTTTAAATTAGTTTGTAATAGACACATTTTTACATTATTATTCATTTTATATTAGTGAAAATAAAACTGTCTATTTTATTATTAATTCTATGTTATGAATGTAAACTTGAGTATACACAAAAATAAATTCTTTATACGAACAAAATTTTAGAACTACCTTCATTTGCAAAAAAAATAAAATCGGGTGCGAGTTGTGTATGGATTTTTCTGCTAAGTTATTTTTATCTCTATTCTATTGGTTACCTCAATTTAAATCTAACGATATTCGTTAGATATTCAACCCTATTTATAAATATCAAATACGTATAATTTAATTACTTTTCTATACTTTTATAAGATATAATAATCCAGAATCATTTTAGCAATATTATGTTAACAAAAAGTTAATATATAAATCTTAATCTATTTTATTTTTTGGATTAATGTTTTAAAATTTACAGCACGTGTGTTTGTGTGTATTTCAATTAAATAATAAAAATTATAATGTAAGT
This sequence comes from Papilio xuthus, assembly GCF_000836235.2. NCBI lineage: Eukaryota > Metazoa > Arthropoda > Insecta > Lepidoptera > Papilionidae > Papilio > Papilio xuthus. The sequence continues at coordinate 4,346,663 of NW_013532703.1, read as the reverse complement.
CTTGAATAAACTGTATATATGAAAAACTTTTATCTTTTATACTTTTTCCCAAATAAGTTTTTTATTCTTTTTGACTTCTCCTTTTTATAGCAAAACGAATAAGCGACCAGTAGCTGAAATAGCGTAGCGCGTACAGACAGAGGAAAATATACAGAAAAGGTGTGTCTTCTGGCTTTGCAATCCCTCCTCCTGCATGTCCAGTTTCCCTTCCCATTTATTCTTTATAAGAAAATGGCTAAGATGGCCTTTTAGTGCTTTAGTTTCTTGTTTTAGAAAACTCAATGTTATTATGTAAACAAAGATGGGGTTTATATTTCGCGCATTTTTTAAATCGCAAATTATAAAAGATACAAAGATTTTTATTCCTTAAAAAAAGTTTTTACAAAAACCTTTCATATACAAAAAGATCTTAGTTTACAGAATTTTATTTTTCTAAATGTCTAAAATTAAGATTATTTTTATACAATTAAACCCATAAGGAAAGCAGACAAGGTAAATAGTTAAGCAAAAACTTTACTATACTTTATATAATACTATGATTATGTTTTTATTCATTGTCATTTACAATTTTAACATTAGACATTTCACTTTTTCCCGAATTATATATCGAATTATATATCATTTATTATATATAAATGGACATCTATCAGTCTTAATTTATATATTTCAAAGCAATACAATTTGTATGAAATACAAGACTGAATTATAAGAGAACGAGTGATAAAAATATTGTTTTTCTTAACAATTATAATACATTTACTTTCCTAACTTACTTATAAATTGACAATATAAAACATAACTTAAAGCTGTTAAGTACTGGTGCCAACAGTAGGGGTTACCCTGGTGCCAACAGCAGCAGTTACTCTAGTGCCAACAGTATAAGTTATATGCTGGTACCAAGTACTGCAGGGGTGTCCTTGTAACCAACCGTCGCGGTGTATAAAGAAGAACACCAACCGCTCAACCAATAGAGAATTAATCCCCAAAACAGACATCGGACAACCAGATCGACGAACCACATACTGAAATAAATACATTATAATTATTTTAGTCTTTTTTACAAGAATAATGTGAACATTGTATCCCCCTGTAGTTTTATTAGGGTACAATCGTACTTTTGTCTCCTAACAAAACTACAAGGGGATAGTAATTATAGATTTGATTTCTCGCTTTTTACATTGTCTAAGGATTACAATAAATGAAGTTCAGTCCGGCAAAATAATTACATAAAATGTTAAGCAATTTGCCAAATAGTCTTTTCCCGGTGCTAAGAAGTAAATGGCTATCAAACTAAATATGAAAGCTTCTTGACTTTACAAAGTTGAATTATAAATGAACTTTTATTTAAAAAAGACTTCACTTAAACTGTGAAGTAATAGACTTACATCTTCATGTGCCTTCTTGCGGCTGGAAGGGTATCGTCGTACTCCTTCAGGATATATTTTCGAGCAGCTCTGATGCAGTCTTCAAAATATTTCAATATGTCGAGTCCTGAAAATAATTGTTTTTGATCATTCATACGTACAGTAAGCTGCAATAATAAAGTGTCAGACAAGATATCCAGGTATAAGAAGTCCTAAAGTGATAAATCATATAAGTACAACCAAAGTCATCAAATTAACTGAATCAACCACTCTGCGCAATAAATCATATACATCATACGATGCATTTGCGCAGAGTGGTTGATCAAATATATATATGAGTCTATTTAAAGTGCCCATAATTATAGTAACAGACGAACACTTAATATCTTAGCACCTCTGTCTCTATACACTTTAAAATATACTACTTTTGTTGACTATGGTCTAGTCACCCGTTACTTAGGGTAGGCTCCAAGCCCTTTAGTGGGGACGTATATTGAGCTGATATGGAAATGTATCAAAGAGTAGTACATTGTGTATAGAAAATGTGTAAAAGATCATTAATTCTTACCGATAGCATCTACTTTGTAATCCCGTCTTTCTCTAGTGTTGAGTCTCTGTCGTACAGTTTGTGCGATATCAGATTTGAAATCCCACTGGTTATTGGTATAATACTCAAACACATCAAAACCTTTGCTAATACGACGGTGTACGCGCATTAACCTGTAATAAAAGCATTTATTTAATTATTTTAAATTTGTTCTGTTCTATTCTTAGTTCTGTTCTGTTCTGTTTTCTTTTGTTTTGTACCAAATTCACACAAACTGTTAAAATATTAAAAAACAAATTGAAATCAATGCTTACGAATGGATGTATAACAAATCTAAATAATTAGAACTTTGCTAAACGCTAATAGTTTTTTATACCATAAAATAAGTGTATAATGTATTTATTATTTTGAACTGTTATTGATTTTCTTAAAAAATTTCGAATTTACATTTTACCTGTCTTAATGAAAATATTTTAGTAAAAAAATTAAATGTTTATTTCAATTACAATTTTTAATATCATCTATACATTCATATGTATATATAATACATATGTATATACTCTTTTAAATACAAAATGAATTAACATATTAAACATCAATTTCCTTATTTTAGGACATTTGAAAGTCGTGTTTAAAATACAAACGATACTTTGATATAAAATTTATTTAAAATGTAAACGTATATTTATCTAATTAAATTGAACTGAACGTAATTGAATAAAGAATTTAATCTATTGATTGTGTAACATACCAAAACACTTACACTGGTTTGTAGCCAAGACAAAAGAGTAGTGTGTCTAGAATTATCGCTGGTATCCAATGGAAGAACAAAACGCAGATATTATGATATAGTCTGGAATGTTTCATCGAACCACCTGGGTACCTGAAAAATAAAAAAAAAATATTGAAAACTTTGGTTATCAAATGTAACATCATTAGCTTACTGTACGTTCCCACTAAGGGACTCGGAGACTACCCTAAGTTTATGCGACTAAGCTTTAGACAACCACGCTGGCAAAGTACAGGATGGTTGACTTTACACATATGAAATCTGTACATATTAAAAAGCTGTGGTGTGTGTATTTAATATAAAAAAAAATAATTGAACACCATGTATTTTAGTTGGTGATAACGAAAAACCATTTTTTTTTAATTTTAGTATGTCTGTCCGCAAGGTAGTTTGTTCCAGCTAATATCCGGAACTGCTGGACCGATTTTGACAGGACTTGGACGAGAAGATAGCTGATATACCTTGGCATGTTATAGACTACCTTTTTAATTCCGCGCTATCGAAATCAAAGGCGACCACTTACATTTTAAGAATTATTAAATTTGCTGTGTATATTTCAGTTTATTTTGAAAATTATTAAGAATGTACACTTACCATACGACGCCGTTTAAAGGCACTCGGTTCATAATAATTTCTCTGCCTGCATCAATCATTTCAAGCCATGTCACTTTAATTTCAGCGGAAGATGTGAAGTTGACCACATTTGATTTTTTATCACTGCGAAATATCAAGCAAATTTGAAAATAAAAGACAGAATTCTAGATTGACAATTTTGAAGTTATGTTGTGTTTCTTACTGATCTTGGTGGTTTTTTGATATTAAAATCTATGTATAAAACATATCGTCATCCCTGTCACTATCGTTGACAAAACAGAGATAACAATATTTTTAAACGCAGATTTTGATCTCAGAAACCCAATGTTAATTGTTTTTTCTGTGCAAATATTTGATCAAAAACATATTTTCATTGAAATAAGTAATACGTATTTTGTGAATACAATGAAAAGAAGTTTCATGGATGTCTACAAGAACAAAGAAATTTAAGCTCTACGTCTTTATGCATAGAGTATATATTTACCCGTAGTGTAGGTAGTTCCATGCCATTATCATGATACCGTTTATAAAAACATCAACAGGCAGATAGTCTGCGTAACTGTTGCTCTTGCAGTACATAGATCTGATCACTCCTTTACCAGCACCTTAGTAAAAAACAAAAACATGTTATACATCATGTTTCCATTGCCGATACACCTACGTAAAACATATCTCTAACGTGACATATCTCATACAAGTCTTTTGGCGAGTAACTCAATATACAACAACTAAAATTTATATATTTTCCACAACAAAAATATAAGAAATGAGGTTAGATTTTTCCTTTATGTTAATACGAAAATTATGTAACCATTTTAAATATTAATAAAGTGATGTAAACATGCCTAATAATTATCATACTACGTATTTTTGCCGACTTAAATACATATAATTAAACTGACTTTTTACTAGTAACGTAACATAATTTTTGGCTGGTAAACCACAGTTATTTAGTAAAAAGTCCTGTTTTAACTCTTACGAAATACCAATCTCTTTAATTGACTGCGACTATAGCGTGATGGTGACTATGGGCCAAGGTAAACAAATTATTTCAACAGTAACCGGTCTTAAGAATTTTGTAGTTTTAATATTACAACGTATATGTTTCCATAAGAGTTTTCACTGCAGGGACACATGTATTCTAACATGTTTACAAGAATATGTGCTAAATGACAATATGTATCATATGTAATAATAATACTCAGAGATTAAGAGTTGATTTAATGATGCATTTACATACATTCGATATCTAGTTGAAAATAAATATTTTTGCAATTAAACTTTTTTATAATAGTAGCAAACGAACATGATTCGTCGAAATAGTGAAGTAATCGTTTCTCATAGACATCGGCATTTACTGATGAGTTGCCAACTTTTAATCGTCAGAAAAAGCATAAAAGAAGAATATTTGCCCTTCGTCAAAAAAGAAAAAAAATAATTACCAATTAGAAGACCCGTTGGTCCGTTGATATTGTCAGTCCAACCTGGTACAGGCTCCTGCCAAATTGGTATCACTGTAAAAAATAAAATAAAATCTTTAGACTGTCTTACAAACCAAAGACAAAACAAAACACTTCAACATCATCTTACTAATATTATAAATGCGAAAGATTAGATTGATGTTTATTTGAAGGTATCTTCGGGACGACTCAACGGATTTTGATGATATTTGTCACAGATGTAGAACATAGACTGGAAGAACACACTATTTTTTTTACAAACTAGTTACTAAGTTTTTTTTAATTCGTAAAAAAACTTAATTACTCACTGATTTTGACTATGAAGATTAAGATATTTTATTAAAAGATTTACCTATAGATGGACGTAAGATAATAATAGGTATGTGCTCCATAGCTTCCACGGCTAAAGCTTCGCCCAACGCCTTTGTGAAGGCGTAAGAATTAGGCAGCTTACTCAGTAATCTGGAATGTAATAGTCAGTCGATGATTAACAATCTATTTATTCACAAGATAAAGAATATTAAAGACAAAATATTCAACAAAATATTTCTATTTAGCATATTATAAATCGAGAACAATAGGAATAATCTTACTTTGGTGTTAGCAATGCTATGGACTCTTCGTCCATCCATTCTGCGATCTGTATCACCTTGTGGGGGTCAGCTGGCGGCGGGTAAGGCTTCTCTTCCAATAGCTTCTCGTGCAGATGGCAATACGCTGTTGACACGTGGAAGAAGAGCTGCAAATAAGAGTTGATGCTTGAATAAAAAAGTATTGCCACTTCCCCACGTCACTTCTATAAAGACAAGACAAGACAAGACGTGTGACTTCCAAACAACTCAAGTCATGGTAACTGACCTTCAGTAGAATCATATGAGTTTTTTTTGAGCAAAGAAGAGAGATGATAGAGTGAAAACGAAGAAATAGTAAGGAAAAAATCAAGCTCCATAACTTCAATCAGGTTGGAATGCACAAAGTAATTTTTCGGTTATCTCCCAATATATGAGATTTGCTGAGGTCCTGGTACTCTTGTTGAAGAATAGTTGTTGTTTACTTTAATCTTAAGCGTTATATATAGAAGTTTGGTATTTCATACACTTACCTTTAAGTTTTTACATTCCTTAGCCAGTTCTAATATCAATTTAGTTCCTCGTACGTTAAGTAAAACTGCTTTACGTAATTCTTCATCGAATCTGTAATAACATACTAAGATATACTTTTATTTTATAAACATAAATCCAGTGGTGTACGTAAAAAGTAGACCAGAAAAGACAAGCAACATTTGCTACTACATTATTCAATCGCTGATTGTAATAACCTCTAATTATTACAAACATAAATTATTTTGTCATCAACCGGGAAACCAAACAAAATATTGAACTAGATATTTGAGAGCAAAATTTCAGAACTACTTAACACTACGTTCTAGCAGTATGCCAATCAGAATTACATTTTAAAAGTAATACGTGATATATGGTTTTTGTTTATTAAGTACTCTTGTACCTGATAGTAGCTGCAGCATGTATGATGAAGTTAACTTCTTGAATAATGAATTGCCTGTCATTATCGTTTAGGCCGAGGTCAGGCTCAATGACGTCACCGGTTACAATGTGCATCTTCGCCAAGAGTGGATCCACGCCACCGCGGAGATTACGTACCTTTTCGAATAACTGTAATCCATAGACAATTAAAATTATCATTAATTATAATTGAATATTTCGACCGAGCGTGACCTAGAATGCTCGCTTGGAATTGTTACTTAACGTTGCGGTTGTTTTATAAAATCAAATGTATGAAAATCATTTATAAGCTGTACAGATCTTGATGTAATTTAGTTATTATGAGTTAATAAATGGCCGTGTAAAAGAGTAGAAACTGTAATTGATCTAGTGTAGTTAAGTAACGATATTTATTAGTAAAACAGCCTAAAATAAAAGCAACAATATTTTCACTTAGATAAGAAAAGATTTATAATTCTATGCCTACACATATCTATATACTGTAAAATAACAAAAGAAATAAAGCAAATCTGTCGAAAATAGGCTACATAGCATTTGAAATGTTGATAGAAAGTGTTTGCGTAGCGTAGCGAGTTACGCAGTGAATATCCTTGACTTAAATAATTCGTAGCTAAGAGAAACCATCTTAATACTTCTGAGTGATATAAGTGTATACAAACATGTATCTAACTTTATTTAGTTATGTACTTGAGCACATATGTCATATGCTTTCGTCATGTAAGTAGTAGAAGTAAAACATTGCCTAACCGCCGCGCCTTACGAAACGTTTAGGCAGTTTGCCGCTGTGAAGAAATTGTACCACTGCCGGCGATTGGTAGTTGGTTTATGGGATTTCCACTGGTGATACACACAAATAAAAACATGTTATCTATCTCTATCTTTAAAATAACTGTGTGAACTATGTCTTTGTAAAGGTTTTCTGCAGTGGAAACTATAAGAACAACAATCATATTGTTCCAACACATGTATGTTGCAAATTTGAAAGTGCATTCAACTCTGCAATCCCGTATTAATGAATGCATACGAATTTTTTATTAATATTAATAAAAACTAAGTGCACAATTTATTATACCCTGCAATAGATTATTTAAAGTTTTTCCTAGTCTTAAAAGATTTATTGAAGACATTTGTATTCAACATGATCCGTTTGAAATTTCACTAAAACATCGTGCGGATATAAATAATAATGTGCATAAAGAATTGAATTGTAATTTGCATTAACTTTTACGAGAAATAATACAGATTTTAATTTGAAACGGTTCTAGGCTCTTCTTGGTCAATCACTGACATTCTTAACATGTGTGCAAATTTAATTTAACGTGGTTTTTACCAGCATAATGTTCATAAGAATCTTATTTCTTACCACAATTAAACCGGCTCGCCCGGTGAAATACCACGACCACACAGAAGAGAGGCGTGAAGTGGAAGCAATTCCGCGTTTCGTCTGATGAGTGTGCGTCCTGGAGGTCTAATTTAGTCCTCTTTCCCTTCCCTAACTTTTTCTTATAAGGAAAGGATGGGAAGTGAAGTGGACTTTCCGGATGAGAGGATGCATGGAAAGGGAAGATATTTTCTTTCTGTGCATCCTCTTCTCCGTCGATTAAAGATAGGCAACGCATATGCAATTGCGTATGTCTATGGGCAACCGTCAATTCTCTATTTCAGCGATTTCAGGTGGCCGCTCGCTCGTTTGCCACCTTATGATATAAAAAAAGTAACACAAATGCGTTTTACTACAATACAAGCACGGTCTAATTCACGTGGTAAAGTATTTCCTTCCACAATTTATATCGCAATCGCTTAACGCGTGTCTTCATCCGTCGCAACCATACCCTAACTATAATTTAATGATGCGACGGTCCATTAAGCGTAAATGTATTCATTTTAAGCATCGGTGGCTCAGGGGTTATCTTGCCTTGTAATCTGCCGGTCCTGGTTTCGAATAGCGCCATTTACCGTGTGTTCGTATATTTATTCGACGTTCTTACGGAAAAGGAAAACATCGTGATACAACCTGTACATGTCTACGAAGAAATTCAAAGATATGAGAGAAGTCAGCCTACCCGCACTTGGCCAGCGTGGTAGACTATGGCCTAGTCACCCCTAACTTAGGATAGGCTCCAAGTACCTCAGTGGGGACGTATAGTGAGCTGAGCTATTGATGCTTTTATTTTATTTCTATGTTGCATTAAAATTTTTGAAGGTTATAAAAGGTTAAATGAAAAAATGAGACCATCTAACAATGGTGGCTCCATTGACTTTTAAAATAGTATTGAATGTACTTGGCGTAGTGAAGATAAAAATTGTGCAATAATCTTTTTCTTTTAAAGCCTTTAGTATAATATAAATTAATGCATCCGTCGTATTACGCAGTTGGGAATCCCCTTAGCAATAATGTGGCATAACAAATTATAGGCACACTTTTTTACTATTTAAGTTTTTATGCAACAAACTAAGTGTTACTAAGACTTAAGTAGTTTCCTGACAACAGTATATTAAAGAAATATTATTTTTAAATGTTAAAGCCTAAAAAAGACTACTAAAATTTATCATTGTATCACTTTCTAATATACGCAAAGGAATTGTTTCATGTTTCTCAGTAACATAGCTAGGAAATTTTAATATTCTAGTCAAACCTATTCGTTCATCCTGTTATGTATCTAATTCTTCTATGATTAAACTGAGACAATGTGTTTTTAAGAATCAGCAGTGGAAATTGACGTGATCTTGGGATCTATAATATAAAAATGAATCGTAAAATGTGTTGGTAAGCACATAACTCAACAACGTCTGGACAAATTTGGTCAATTCTATTTACAAATGTTCGTTGAAGTTCAAAGATGGTTTTTACGGCGAGAAAAATTCGAATAATCGCCGAGAAACCCTCTAGGAACCTTTCTTCATCCCGCACGGACGGAGTCGCGGGCGACAGCCAGTTATTGATAACGATTGCATAATATATACTTTTAGATACAATAAGATAGTTAAATAATTACACAATACTCACGTCGTCATTAAGCATTTCTTCAAGTCGTTGCTTTGGTAGTTTCCCCTTTTTTTCTCTCACAAAAAGAATTATTTTTCCAATATCCGGACATTTTCTGAAAATTAATTATAATATTTGAATATAATAATTAAAAAACGTGAATTTGAAAGATCAATTTGAAGAGAAATTGAAGAAATAATGTTTAAGTAATCTTTACGGAGACTATTAGGTATTGTTATTAGTTGTGCATTAATTTTAATTATAAATTACAATCAATTTGAACTTTGTATGCAGTGACATAGAATTAACTTTCCATTGTATTCCGATCTATTCAACTTGTGATTGCACGTCTCTCAAGGTTATTATTTGCATAACGCTCACAACAATAATAAAAAAAATCTCACCTTATTTCAGTTGAAGTAAATATCAAGATGTTTTTATTATTATGCAATAAAATTACATCTTTACTTATTAAATCGCGATAATTTTATATATCTATTATAGTTCACACTTATGCTCACTGATTGGTATGTCAAATTTGTTTCCAAAGTACCCACTTTGTAAAATTATTTTTTATGCCTTTGTGCAATGAAATATCTCTTTTTGTGTTATTTTCTAAGTGAATTATTGCACCAATAAATATACAATGTAGACAACAGTTAGAAAGTATCAAGACTATAAAAATTATAGTCGCGTGAAGTGCGTTTCGTTTTATGATAACAAATTGCATATTATCCTTGTCTTATATCTGTGTTATTTATTTATTCGTTAAATTCCAAATTTTGACGCTGTCGTCATAAACATAAATACGTGCTAAGTGCTCTTATGGTGACTTTTTGCTTGAATTAGGTGGAAAGCGTAATTATTTCTTTTAATTTACCTGAGCAACTTCTCAACAAGAACCTTTCCCATGAAGCCTGTGCCTCCAGTGATGAAGACGTTCATACCGCTGAAAGTTTCAGCGATGCGGTCCGCCATCGCATCCACCTCGGTCTCCGTAAAGCCTTCTGAAGACATCTTGAAGGCTGTAAATAACAAGGTAAGTAAACCACAAGTTAGGTAATTTAAAATTTTTAAATACAGTGTAATCTGGATAAGCGACAGTCCAAGGGACCGCGATATATTTCTCGCTTATAGAGGTGTCCTTCGTACCCGAGTTTCTCGCTTATAGAGTTTGGTTTTTGGAACCGAACAAGAACTCTCGTTTATAGAGGTTCCTCTCGTTTACTCTCGCTTATCCTAGGTTGGACAATACAAATTTTTCATAATAAACCAAAGTGATTCAATTTAAAAATATACACAAAATATTTATAAAGTTCTAACTATGCAAATAAATACGCGCCAGTTGTAAACAAAAGTACAATTAACCTTTTTATCCAGTTTTGAATAACCTTTATTCACTCCATGTAGACCACACATCTGTGTGATAAAATACTCGCTTAATATATTTTAATACATTCATATAAAATGCAACAAAAACACAGCGCATCTTAGTCATGGAAATATACTGCAAGATTTATATGGAAAAAACAAACAACAATATTAAAAATGCGAATGTTTGGATGGATGAATGGATGTTTGTTGTTGTTTGAAGGTATTCAGCATGGCTTCATTGATCTCGCTGAAATTTGGCGTAGATGTAAAACATAGTCTGGAAGAACACAAAGACTACTAATTATATTTTTTTAATACCGCACGGACGAAGTCGCGGGCGACAGCTAGTAACATTATAAATGCGATGTTTGTACGGGTAGACGGATGTTTGTTTGAAGGTATCTCCGAACGGCTCCACGGATTTCAATTAAATTTGGCACATATGTAGAACATAGTCTGGAAGAACAACATTGGTTACTAAGTTTTTTTTCTTTCCGTGTTGACATAGTCGCAGGCGACAGCTAGTATGATAATAAACAGTGACTGTAAATAGGTTTGACTTTTGTCTTTTATTGTGTTAGACCGTGAAGAGGTGATTTTATAAATGTAATAACATTTTAGCTTTAATAGCTTAATAATTGAATGATCTTGCAAGGTAACATTTATTTATCATTTTAAATTTGTTCATTATTTTTCCTGTTTTTGTTGAAAAATTAATCTAATGTAAATTTAAATTAATTAAGGTGCAGGAAAAACATATCTTTATACAAACATTTTACCAAACTTTAAGACCTTTTTTCTATCTAAACTTTTTCAAAACAAAAACATTCAATAACGAAAATTTTTATCAAATTTCTTTGTGCAACATGTTCATCAGCCATTCAGTCAGTTTCTTCTATTGTAGTTACAGATATGTAAATTAACCTAATATGAAACAAAATGTCCTATTACCGTGTAATTGATCAAATATTAGCTTAACTTATGAAACAGATAGAGACGGAATTGAAAGTTTTAATAGAAACCATCGTAATCTTGCTGATGCAATAACCGTTTTAAAATATTAAGGGCAAATGATTAGTCAAGACGGCATACCATAGACGTACATTTTACTTTTTTACAACACTAGTAATGCGTTAATTTCTCTCTCTAACTTGTCTTATTAGTCTCTTCTACTTCACTTTGTCTTCAATATCTTTGTCATAAACTTGGCCGTCACCTTTTATACCACTATTTTTTTTGTGTCGACTCCTGGTTCTGCCATCGGAAAGGGAAAGTAGTAATACTAAATTCGTAATGTACTCCCGCAGTCTTCTTACATGCGACATATTATCAAAGTATTTATTTCCTAGAACGTTCAATATAGTACAGGTTCTTCGCCGTACCAATTGTTTTTTTTTATGAATTAGTCATATGTTTTTGTAACTTAAGACGTCATGAAATAATCAATTTTAAAATCAGGCAACGATATACAAATTCTTAACCATTCCATTGTAATATTTTATACTCTAAACAGCCAAAATCCTAGTTTCAAGTAATATGACTTCTGATTCGTGGTGTAATGTAGCATTATGCTGGTATTTATAGAAAAGTGATTATTAAAGGATGATAACTCGTTGCCTAAACAATGTTGAAATTTAGCACGTTTCGACAGTATTTAGTCTATATAACAAATGGAGCGAATCTTTCACTAATGTACTACACCTAGATACCGTGGACCACACAAACAGCGCAAAAATTATGTAACCATTTTTGTAACTCGGTATTAAAGTGATTAAAAAAACTGCATGCCTACTCACATATAAATATTCTCGGAATGTGATGCAACCAATATAAAAAGTAACCTGCAATCGTTACCCTTTTTTCGTTGTATTAGATAGATGGTCTTTGACGTCATCGGACTTATAGGTCTGATGTTATCGCGGTCGACTTATAACTGTTGAATAATCCGCAACAAGAACAATGTTTTAGCTTCACATGCAGAAAATATATTTGCTGCTTCTATCCATGTCTTCTAAGACCTAATCTTGCTAAAGTACCATGATACATTTAGTTTTAAATACAAGGAGAATCAGATGCTATTCTTTCCTTCTTATAACTTTTAACCTACTTGATTATGGGATTCGGAAACTACGCATACTAACAGCGAAAGCATGTGACAGAGAACTGCCCAGACCTTGACATTATGTTTGTTGTAACTGATTACGACATTTTTTTCTTCATATCACTGCGTCAAGATTGTAAGATTACGCAAAACTTTTCGACAAGAAATTAACAAGCTATGATACACCTTGTGTGTTGTGTCTATTCTTTTCATTTGAGTCTTTACATTGTCCATTAAATGTCAACTTTAAATGTCATTGCGTGCGTTACAGGCTTTGCCTAACTGGAGGGTTAATCGCTTAGTTATTTCCTAACTTCATTTCTTCTTGCGACTTGGTACATAACAAAATCAAGAATCAGATTTTCTTAATTTTACAACGATAATATTGCTTGCACAGCAACTCTAAACACACTAAAATCACAATCCTGGATCCTCCACTATTACAAACTGGGTCATTGCACTTTAGAAGACATTTTGTTGTTTAACATCCTAGAAATATACGAACTTTTTTCTTGAACGAACTATGTATATATCTCGAACTATATTCTTTTGAATCTTCTATACTTATATTATCTAAGAAAGGAAGGAGAGAGAGGAACTGAACAAAGGAAAAATAAACAAACTATTAAATTGTGTATTTAGTACGCTCATCACGAATTCTTTGAATTGATAATACACATCCATTCCAAGACTTCCGCAACCTTGGCTCGACGTTGACCCGAATTGCCAACAGTTAATAGTCGCTAAACCCGAGCTATATTATATAAAAATCGGTGCAATTTATATTATAACACAAGGAATTAAAGAACCAAAAAACCCTTACTGATTTATGGCTAGGTATACATTTAGGGGAATAAATTCGGTTCAGCCGTTTAGGTTGGTAATCATAATAAAAGTTACGAAATCAGTTTACACCTCCTAAGTCCGTAGGATAATAAGTATGTATATTATTCAGTAATATTCAAGACGTGTAGCGTTTTAACACTGCATAATATTGATACCATTACTGGTTTTAAAGGTTGGTCTTTTTTTAAGTTGTTCAATGTTACCTCCTAAAACTGGGAAATTTTTTTGTGTTTATTTACGAGATTCCTTGAATATTTAGAAATCAGAATATTACTTATTTATGATCGAATCTAAGCCTAACCAGTTGTTTAAAACCGAGTTGATATTTTAAAATACATTCGTGTCTAAAAGAAAGTCGACTACTACCGCAAAAGACCAAATATTAAGTATAAGGATCTCATAATAGATGTTTCCGCGTTAAAATATAACATTGATTTCTTATATGCAAATTAAATTATAAGCACGAAAGAAATAGCAAATAAGATTATACAATATGTTGATTGGTTTTTTCTCGGCCATTCTACACAAATAATTAAATTGCATAATTTTTATATATTTATCTATCAAACAATACTGGTAAGATAAATTACATGAGGTTTTATTTTATAAAAACAAAAAATATTATCATTTATATATAACACCTATTTTTAAAAATTCAAATGCTGGCACACAAGAAATTTATGAGCCGTATAAATAAAAACGTCGAAGAATAGAGATCTATTTTTTTAAATATTAATAAATACAAAAGCTCAACTCACCTGCTAGTTCGAATAATCTATAGACACGTTTAACTGGACTGCAAGGAAAATCTTAACTGAGTGGGCCATAGCGCGTGTATTGCAAAACATCGCTTTTGCAAGGTTTGGTAACGACTTGAATCAACGTATTTACTTGCGCGCAGCCGTTCTTTAGCCGGAGGTGTTTGCTTGCGTTTTGTAGATTTTATCGTCATCTCACTGTTGAAATATAACATTCTAAGGTTAAGGGGAAATAGGTAAATAGGACAAAAACGTGTTCAAACATTTCTTGTAACACCAATTAAAATTCGTCTTAGACAGGAGGGTAATTAGAAACTGTACCTACGACTTTCAATTTATGAGATTATGACTACACATCTTATTAACGGTTTAAACCTAAATATTTACGGTTAATAAGCATGAGGTAATAAAGTATAATTAATTATCTTTTTCTTACTAATATTATAAATGCGAATGTTTGGATGTATGGATGTTTGCTATAAGGTAATGCCAGTACAGCTGCATTGATCTTATTGTAAGGCATAGATGTAGAACATAGCTTAGAATACATAGGCTATTTAGGTTTTTTTTTATTTTATGAAAGGATCTTACGAGTTCATAATGTATGTGTTTATGTATCTGTATAATGCAGTGGTTCCCAAACTTATTTTGTCTACTGCCTATTTTGAGAATAAATATTTTTTTAGCGCCCCCATATTTTTACATATTTAAAAACCACTATAACTCCAAATTAAATTAATTAATTATTGTGACCTATATATGTATATTAACGGAGAATTCTAAACGAAACTTTTACTATAACCCGCAACTTGACACCTGCAGCGCCCACAAGGGGGCGTTATCGCCCACTTTGGGAAAGACTGGTGTAATGTAATTATACTGAACTCAAGTCGTAACTACAAAAGTGCAAAAAATAAACATTGTCAGCAAGAATAGCGCAATTCAGTCGCTTCTTAGAATACAACATAAAAACGTAACAAACGATTATGTCGGGTCGACAATGTTCACAAATTGTGTATTGTGTCACTCCTACATACGAGTTAAATAAAAAGTACTGTTTTAAAAATTTATCTTCCAATACTATTTATTTCCAATACATACTAACTTACCTTTACACAAATCGGCTCATCTAAATTGTCCCAACTCGCCCGGTGAAATACTACGACCACACAGAAGATAGGCGTGAAGTGGAAGCAATTCCGCCTTTCGTCTGATGAGTGTTCGTCCCGGAGGTCTAATTTAAGGCATCTTTCCCTTCCCACTCTTTTTCTTATAAGGAAAGGATGGGAGTGGAAGCGGACTTTCCGGATGAGGGGATGCATGGGAAGAGAAAATAATTTATTTCTGTGCACCCTCTCCTTAGTCGATTTAAGGTAGGCAACGCATCTATGGGTAACGATCGCTTCGCTACTTTAGCAATTTCAGATAACCGCTCGCTCGTTTGCCACCTTTTGCTTAAAAAAACATACTTACTTTCCAATTACTAATCAAGGGTTTTTGAGATCCAAATCCCTGTGGTATATTATATTATACTATTCAATAACTAACCTTTGGTTTTTCCCACTAAAATCTCAGTATAACACATATCGTTATTCCAGTCATTATCTTTGAAAAAACAGAGATAATGTATTTTAAACGGGAATATTGGTATAAGAAACCCACGATAAGTATGTAGCCAGGTTATGATATAAATAAAACGAGAAATTAAAAATTAAATATATTTCATTCAGATTTTTAAACAACGAGATGAGATCTTCCCGACTTGCGGGATGTAAGCGACTTTAAAACAGCATAAAATTCTCATGATTATTTGCTTATATTTATTTAAATAACTTTGCTATATACTATCATAATTATGTGCTATTTTCTATTTTTTCTTCGTTCCATACGAATGGTTCCAATCTTTTATTCTCTGGTAGTAAAAGATTCAACTCTTCAATATCTTGCAAAGACTGTAAAGAAAAAAAACTTAATTTCTTTTTCACTTTTACACATTTTTTATTTTATTTTTTAAGTATTAAACACCTACATATAACCACAAAATAGTACATTCTAAAATTAACCAAATTTTCATTGATTGATAATTAATTATTTGGTGTTCATATTTTGCCCAGAAATTTCCCCCCCCATTTTTCGCCAATAAATTCCCGACTTTTTCCATACGGTAACTTCAGAATGACACTTTAAATAACAAAAAGAAACATTTTAAACGTATATATTAACTAGAAGAATCAAGATATTTACCTGATTGACCAAAGACCTGCATCTAGATAAATGGTGGGCGACCTCCCGTACCCGTGACAGGCGCTCTGCGTGCCGCGCGTTCGCTCTCTGTCTCTCTACTAATAAAGAATAGAGACGGGAGATCTCCGCGTCGACCTGTCAAAACAAATTTTACAATTACTTACATATCGGTAACATTTTACTTTTTATTACAAAATTTACAATTTTATTTAGTACTTTTATTACAAAATTTACAATTTTCTTTAGTACAGTGTATATAAATACCTCTTTAACTTTAGTGGCGAGGGCGACTTCATCTGCTGCTATGGGCTGAGCGCAGGCAGACAGATGCGCTTGCAGACGGGTCGTCATACGAACCCACGGTCTATAATCTAGTCCTAACATAAACATAGATGACGTTAAACACATACAATCCCATTACGATTTTAAATCATGAATTTGTGGTACGTAATATGTTAATTACATTAAAAAAAATATCGCATTACACGTCATATGGAAGCAACTAATATAACCACATAGTTGAAAATATTATATTAGATGTTTGAAAAAAAAATATTTTCAAATGAAATATATTATGGATTAAATGATCCACTACTCACCAGCTATCACTTCAGGATCACGAGCACCGGGCAAACCAAGAGTACCCCTCATAATAGGGAGAAATGTTGGGATTTCCTGAAAATATAAAAAAGAATTAAACAATAAGAAACTCTATCAATGTGACAACTAAAAATTCGTAATAAAATAATATGTAAGATGAAAATGAGTCATTCCTTACATAGGGTTCATTATAATTGTAATTAGATACCCCACATAGCAACTTGGAGTCTACCCTATGTTTGGGGTACCTAGATGTAATCAACCATCTTGGCTTACGTGACTTGGTTGACTATACATCTAACAATAAAATTATGTTAACAAAATACCTGCAATCGTTGTATATCTTCGTCCAACTGTGTATCAGATGCGGCTTTAACAACAACAATATCCCGTGCTCGTTTGCTTTTCCGCGCTTGGAGGCTCATCTGACGCCTCTGCAGAAGAGACTTCTTATTCTCTGCCATACGCTGGTTCTTTGATGTATGTTTTGGTGAATCTGTTAAATGATATATTTATATTTGATATTTTCTGTCTTGTCAATACGAAACCATAAAGAAAAGAGTTACAGAACTTATAAATATGTTCAAAATCATGCAATGAAAAGTCACATTTCATATAAGATCCCTTTGGCCATTTTTTTTTATAGGAGAAGTGGGCAAATGAGCAACGAATCGCTTAATATTATTTGATCCGACGTCCATGGACATCCACAACGGCAGAGGGACCGCAGATGCATTTTCATGTAACTGTTTTCATTGCATAGGTCTATATGGATACATAGATGTTAAATAAATACCTCCAATAGGACGATCAACAGTGTATGATATATATGGTAACTCAGAGTCTGAACATATGCTGGCCCCAGGAGAGTTGTTACCACTGGTTGTTGCATCACCACCTCTATGAAAATCTGAAAGAAAAAATACTCATGGCTTAAAAAATAGCATTAAAAATAACTGTTACAAGAACTTTAACTTATTTACATTTAACATCAGGTGGGATTTCCATCAAGCTAGATTTTTAATAAAAAACCAGGTACAAAGTAATTAGATCTGTAAACTCAGAGAAATCAGATGGCTTCTTGGTTGTTTACTGTGTTCTATAACAAAAAAAAATAAGCAATTAGATTTCGTTACTTTATCAAAACAATATTACCTGGCACATTTGTACCAGCTATCGTGTGTCCTCGTCTAACAGGAGGTGCCCTTTGTGGCTGATTCTTAGGGGGCATCGACTGCTCAGAGCCCATTTTGAACTAACTGTGAATATGCAATTTTTTAAATATCTGTAACATCTGGAAAAGACATTTTTTAATAGTTAATGCATCATACACAATATTATAAGGTTCGTATAGTTAAAATAAAATATGTATTACATAGTTATTTACCTAATGTTTAACAAAAGCGTATGGTACAAAGAATTACAATCTCCTTTCAGAATGTTTCTTTTTTAACAATTCAAATTATAAGAACAAAGTTAATTTAAGTAATAAGAAATATTTATTGACATTGATAATTTATTGACAATGACAAGTGACATGACTGACATTACAATTGACAATTGTTGTGTCGTTTAGGCCGCCATAAGCAGCAAACACATAATACACATTTTCTTAAATCACAAAAATTATTTTCTAAACTGTTGAGAATGGGAATGGACAAAAAAAAATTACGTTACTTGACTTAATAACTGAGGCACTTTTTGGAAAGGAAACGGTTTTATGATAGTCTTAAACCTTGGTAATGGTAACATTAGAGTTAAACTTTCGACACGTGTCACTTTGACAATGACATTTTGACGTTTGTCTACGTATACATAAACACTTTCCATTTCCAACTCTACTTTTATTAAGTAAAAGTTATATTATGTTCTTTTAAACATTTAAATAAAGTAAAATAATGGTAGATGAAAGTACCAGAAAAACTCTCAGCAGTATACCTTTATTGAAAACAAAGGCAGGACCAAGAGACAAAGAGTTATGGGTTAATAGATTAAAGGAAGAGTATCAGGCTCTAATTAAGGTAATATACTTTTCTAGATACTTTTGCTAATGCAGAAAACAGAAATGTAAGATAAATATTTTATTATTGGATGAAAATCTTAGAAATTCGTTTAAATTATATAACGACAGACTTTCTTTTGATTGTATCACTGAAGCATAAAACTTTTCTATATTCCAGTATGTAGAGAACAACAAAGCGGCGGACAATGACTGGTTTAGATTAGAGTCTGATAAAACTGGCACAAGATGGTTTGGCAAATGTTGGTATGTCCACAACCTACTCAAATATGAGTTTGATTTGGAATTTGATGTAAGTTAATTGAAGAAAGACAATTTATTGCACTAATAAACTTATGTGTTGGTTTGAACTGTTGAATATTAACTATAATATTACTATTTATACCTTACGGCCATTGCTAAAACATCCAGAAACTACATCTAGTTTTTTTAATGTAGACCAATTTAATTTTATCTTATTTAAATGACTTTCTAGGAAAAAATGTAACTAAAACAAACAGTTTGTAATAATCTGTGTATTTTCTTTTCATATTTCTTGCTTTATTATTTTTCCTTGTAGAAAATAACTCTTCCTTTTATATCCTTTTTATTTAATATTTCTCAATTCATATATTTTCCTAGATTCCTGTGACATATCCAACTACAGCACCTGAGTTGGCACTTCCAGGATTAGATGGGAAGACAGCTAAAATGTATAGAGGTGGCAAAATTTGTCTCACTGATCATTTCAAACCTCTGTGGGCTCGGAATGTACCTAAATTTGGTATTGCACATGCTATGGCTTTAGGGGTAAGTATTTATAACAAACTTATAAAAAAACAAATAGTACACATTTTCATCTTAGTTGTTACATTGCCACCTTATATTTTTTATATCTTTAAATTCTATTTGTTCATTATTTTATAATGATCTAGCTGTCGCCGCGACTCCGTCTGAGCGGTACTAATAAAACATAATTGGTAGCCTATATCTTCTTCCAGACTATTTTCTATATGTATGCTAAATTTCATCGAGATCTGTTCAGCCATTCTGAAAATAACTTCAAACATTCATATTTATAATATTAGTAACATAAAGAACACTTACACAGATTAACACCAATTGCAACTGACAGTTGATATTTTTTTTCAGTTGGGTCCTTGGCTGGCAGTTGAAATTCCAGACTTGATAGAAAAGGGTGTAATTACCTATCAAGAAAAATCAGAGGAAACTAAATGACAAAAGATGTTATAATATTTTGTACAGAAATTACATAATAAAAAATAAATAACATATTTTCGACACTTTTTTTTAAAACCTTTTAGATATAGAACATATTTTATTATATAATAATAATATTGCATATATTATCAAATATCTGAGAAATGCTAGCATAGTAGGGTAGGTAGAGATGTATTTACATTTGGCACAATTTTCATTTATTCTACCCCAGTGTATCAAACTGTGTCAAATGTACTGATATTTATTTTAACACCCATTGCAGTTATTTTAAATTGAAAACTATAAAAGTAGAAATATCGCAATACATTGGTAACGTAAACTTTACATCATAAACAGTTTGTGAATAAGTAACATAAAATAACGAAGTAAGTAAAATTCACGCAACCCCAAAAAATATATTCCTTTCCGTTATATGTTAGATATAGTTAAAATACATTTTGATCTTACTAACAAAATTTTTATCTACCTATCATTTGCAAAGACGATAAAAAAAATCGTGCACAATTTCGCGGCACGTACTTTTCTCCACTCGCACTCTGCCCTGGCACCTGAAAACATACTCTCTCACCTAACCACGAGTTCCATAAATTTTGAATCGTTTTTGTTAATACTTGTAACTTATATTTGTAGAATGTGGCTCCGACCCTTTATCTACGTAATTTGGATATATGCCATCGTTACTACAGCACAAGATGTAAGTATCTACACAAAAGGTATCCATGGATTAACGTAGACCCTTTAAGGTCATCGCTTACTTGTGTACAGTGACTTATCACAGTATATGAAAACCTTAAGGTCATCGATTGACTTACTTGAAGATGTAAATTTAAACATTCGTCTTGTTTGTTCGACCGAAACTGTACCAAAAGCCTTAGATTTTTTTTACACAATTGTTTCGACAATAGAAACACTCAAATACAGTAACACAACAGTTTAGTTATTGGGGGTAATATTAGACCACTTAACCCTAAAGTAAAACTGTTAACTTTAAAATAATAACTGTCAAACTCACAGTAATTTAATTGTTACTTAATGCCACTCAGTATAGGTACTTATATATACAGAAAGCTTTTCTCAGGGAAGGTTTAACTACCCATTTATCTCTGAGTGTGGTAGAAAGTAAAATTTATATATAAGTTAATATAATATTTTTAGCCAGCACCTGACAGCACTACTGAACCTGTGAGTAATGAATAACATTTATCGTGGTTTTTATTTCTTTATAACTGTGAATTTTTTTATTCAGTTAATATCATGGTATTGATTAAAAAAATGCTACGTTAAACTACTAGTTTGTTTGATACATTTACGATAGTCTTTTTTGACGTTTTGTTAACTTTAACGTATTTTTAGGCAAGCTCTAATTCACCTGTGAGTATTTTAAATAATTATTTAGGTACGTTCGCGTGGAATTAAAAAAATCTTAATTGATAACCTATGTTTTTCTAGGCTATGTTCTACATCAATGCCAAATTTCATCGCGATCCATGCATCCGTTCTGGAGACACCTTCAAACAAACGTCCATCCATCCACCTAAATATTTTCATTTATAATATAATTAATATTTATTTGAATACATTTGTTGGCCTTTTATTTAAATTTGTTTATATTTTAGGGGCAATCTGAACCAGCGGTGAGTGGTTAATTTTTTTTAGAAAGTTAAAAAATTATTATTTTTAATAAATTGAGATAGTTCTTTTGTTATTTTTTTTTCTAATTTATAAACAATTTTTAGACTGAAAGTTCGACTGTATCGGTAAGCAGTTATTCTGTATAATTTATTATTAATATACAATTTTGTACATTTGCATCTAATCGATTTCTGTTGTATTTTGTACAGGGAGATGCAGAACAAGGGGTATGTTTTAAATTGATTTTTAATCTGATAATTTGAACTATACTGATAAACCCATATACATTTATTCATCATATTTATAATATAATACATTTCATATCCAAAAAAATAAATATACAAAACATTATATTAAAAACAGAACACCACCGGCTGCGGAATCCAATGACTCAAACAACCAGTAGTCAGGGCTGCAGAGACAGGAACCTTCTCACGATGCGCGCGGTTTCTAGGATAACTGCCTTTTGTATCGGACCCTTAATCCAACTGTGTAGCGAGAGCTTCTTGAGATGCTGGTCGAACTATACTACTATTACTATATATACTATTATCGAAATAATTTCTATGTTTGCCTTTATCTATGGAGTGTAAACGAGAATTGATTTTTTCCGATGTTAGTTACCAATTCTATCATTTTTTTTTAAACTTTCGTGTTAATGTTATAAAGGAAATAAAAACGGCTACATTAACGAGACGTTAAAATATGTTTTATATCTTTTCAGGGCAGTACTGTAGTGGTAATATAAACTTCTTTTTTTAATTTTATACGTCGTGCAATGTCTTTTATTAATGCTTATAATAACGTTATTGTTTAGCTAACAGTAAGTACCTACAACTTAATTATATTCAAAAAACTCCGCTTTTGAGTTTCATAAACTAAATAAACTATAGAATAGTTTAAAAATATAATAATTTTATAACTAACTTAATATTTACAGTTACCGGTAAGTGTTTGGAATCTAAATTATAAATACTTATTGAGAAAAGACATCTATTTAAATAAATTATACTTCTATTGATCTAGTCTAAATATTAACTGGATATTATTAATTATTAAATTTTATTTTTAGCTGGAATTCGTAAGTTTCTTTTTTATTTTTCATTTGGTTTGAATCTTCGTTCGTTTTTATACGCATGCATTTTGCAATTGAAAATTAACTTTTTCTTTTTTTCTTGTTTTTAGACCACAGTAAGTCTTTTTTTAATTAATTAATGTATTCACTAGCAAATATAATATAAATTCGTTCATACCGAAATTCATTTATTTTAGCCAAAGGTTTGTAAATTAAAAATAATTAAAAGAATTTCATCTCAATGATAATGTTTAATTTTTTTTATTAATTTTTAAACAATTTTCTAGAATGTGGTAAGTACTCACGTATCTTTGAGAGTGTTATATGACTTTCCTTGACTTTAGATTTTATACGAGATTTTGGATTTTCTTTCAATTACAATGATGTCTTTTTGTTGATTTTTTTTTATAATTTCAGTTCACGGTAAGGTTTATTCAAACTATAATAATGTTTAATTTAATTGAATTATTAAAACAAAACGTAAAGTCAAAGGTTTTTTTGTAACGAATATTTAATTTCTTTATTGAATTTATCTGATTTCAGGATCGCTATGTAAGACTTAGCTTGACTATTATCATTAATAATTATAATACGTGCTTTTTAACGACTAACGCTATCTTTTCGATAAGCCGCTTTAACAAAGATAAGTTTTCTAAAATGTATTTTAATAAAAATATAAAAAATTATTTGACTTTTGCTAAGATTTGACATTTTAGTATATTCATAATTTTTTTTCATGCTCACTGCTAATTCTGCCTTATTTACTGGTTAGTATTACCGCTTTCTTATCTTATATACAGGAAAAAAGCAAAACTTTGACCTTTTGGCCTTAGTTCCAATGTCCACTGGCATTTTATAGCCTATCCAATTAACTATTCATAATTTTTTTTTGTCTACAAATTCATTAAAAGGAAAATTATGTATTTTACATAAATTTAATTTAACTTTCTGTTTTTTTTTTCAGTTTTAGGGCGTAAGTAAACTTTTTTTATAACAATCAATGCTTTTACATTACGATTAATTTTATTATAATCTATTTATCATTTTATATTACAGCAACCAGTAAGTTTTATTGCAGGAAAATGAACATCTTTTTTTTTTTAATTCGAGATTAAAAACTTTTTTGTTATTCTAGGTAAAGGTAAGTTTTCAAAGAGTCGATATAATACTAAAAAAACACTGAAATACATCGTGCAGATTTGCGTTTACCCTCCTACTACTAGTTTTGTTTCAATGACAGTCGATCAGTGACATAACCTAAAAAATAACAAAAAAGATTTGTAATATTATTAAATTTTAAATAATCTATATTTCAGGAAGATGTAAGTATATCCTTTATTAAACATAATTCTACTTTTAATTGGATCAGTCTCAAATAAATTATTTGTCGTTTTTTCAAAGTGATAGTTAAATTTATAACCGAGACATTAATCACGGTTGTATTATTGAAAAACAGTTCAAATAAGTGCCTTAAGTTTTTACCACATTTTTTTTCTTTAAACTTATCAACCCTTATTGTGGCAAGTTTTCTTTTTTAAAGTAAAGCAACAAAGTTAAAAAAAAAAAACTAAGTTAAAAATTATTTTATAGTGATCGTATATTTTTACAAAGTTGTATGTATGATATAATATACAAAATAAACATAAGGGTTAATATAATGTAAAACAATTCTATCTTAATTTAATAGTAATTAAATTTATGGTTTTTATTTTACAGCTCATTGTAAGTATTTCATAAATATAAAATCGATTCAATGAAATACTGATAAAAATGGCTTACAATAATTTCATTAAATATTTTTTCGTTATAGATGAACGTAAGTCAATATGCAAAAAACTCTTTCTATTATAATGGTAGTAACAATAATTTACATGAAGTAAAAAATGGTTATTTATTTTAGGTAACAGTAAGTAACATATTTTTTTCAATTTCATGACGAAGTAAATTAAAAAAAAATTGCTCATTGATATATTTCTTATTCTAGCTTAAGGTATCAAGTATCAATTTCATATTTACTTTATGTAACTTTCTTCAAAATCATTCATAAACTATCCCTTAACTTAGCAGTTCTTACATAAATATTACAATATGGCTTGTACTAAAAATGCGATCCTTTTGTGACGATCCTTTATGTTATTACGTTATATTGAATTTTTACTAACTTTTTCGTTTTGTTTTTTTTTTCTAACAGGGTGGAGGAGTAAGTATTGTTTATCTGCTATAGTTAACTATTTTAGTACAATAAAATAAAGTTTCAATTTATTGCTTCAAACTATGAAAAAAAATTTTTTTTTTTACAGCTTCTGGTGAGTGTTCATTTTTTGGTATCAAATAATTATTTTTACTTTATGATATTTTTATCATATTAACCTGTCCTTCAATATCATCATCAACCTGTCCTTGTCCCTGCGAAGGTTCCTCACAGTATTTACTACTCCTCCATACATTTATGTGCCGTCGTATCTAAAACCTCTTTCTTATGCATCATCATCATCAGCTCGCTATACGTCCCCACCGAGGGGCTCGGAGCCTACCTTAAGTTAAGGGTGATTAGACCATAGTATAATCCATTCATATTCTTTGGTATCTACCTTTGTAGCCATCTACGATTAATCTCATTACTTACTTGTTTATGTGATCGTCATTTCTCCTCGCAGTGTCATAGACCTAGATCATAGACCATAGAGTAGAAATACCTTATGTCCTAATCTAGACCCTGATTATTTGGTTTCTTCTTCAAAATAATGTATAACGAAATAAAATTTACCTTTTGCTTTTTTTAGCAAATTTATGTACGTATCTTTGAACTAATAGCATTTTTTTCTGCTTTAAATAATGTAACGTAAACGAAATATAGAGAATTTGTTCTTACTTGCTTGTACTCCATTCTAGACATTAATGTTTTATTTTTAATTTTCAGACTGAGGTAAATACAGCTAAAGATCTAAAAAAATTGAATTGAGTGTTAATTTATTATCAAATTATCTAAGTGTTTTTATTTTAATTTTCAGAGATGGGTAAATTATCTTTTTAAATTAATAAATTAATTAATTTAAAGATTTTTAAAGAGAAACATAAAAAAAAATATTTTTTATAGATGACAGTAAGTATATGTATTCTCATATATCATATAGCTTCAACTTACTCCGCGTGAAATTAACAAAAATGTATTAAGTAGCCTCTGCGTTAATCTAGAATCTACCTCTGTGCCAAATTTCATCCAAATTTTCAGCCATATTGGGGTAACCCGCTAACAAACATCCATCCAACCATCTAGCTAAACTTTCGCATTTACAATTTTAGTAAGATGTAATTAAGGGGTAATAAAAAATGTAATTAAATCATAATTATTAAACCTTTCAGTTTGAAATTTGTACTCGTATTGTAAGAATTTCACTTAACTAAATTGATAATTCTAATTTTCAGTATTTTGTAAGTATTAATAATGCCGCAATAATTTTATATTAATTATTATAATATTGTTAAATGATTGAAAATTAAAAGCAAGATAAGAATCGTTTAAATACATTTTAAATTTTTTTCAGACTCGAGTAAGTATTTTTGGTTTTTATCGAGTTTATTTTTATGTAAAATAAACTAATTGATTTCTATCATTTATTTGGTGTCTAAAGTTACCCAGTAGAACCAATGAAAGGAAGAACTATCCCCGGGATTATTTTTCAATAAACCAATGCGTGATCACAAACTCATCTGATGTTGACCGATGATATGGTTGAAATTTGGTACGCGCTAGTCTAAGAGTAGAGCCAAAAAATGCCTATTGACTTTACACTTGAAACACAGACGCTGACAACATGTTCTTTTGCTATACATGAATTTGAATAACAAATAATAATTTACATATGTTTTACAGCCTGCAACAGTAAGTCCAATACTAATAGCATTTATTTGCTGTATTATTTAATAATTAATACATCAATAGTTAAAATTGGCTTTATTTATTTTACAGAAAGTAAGTAGTGTCTTAAATAGTAAAGTTAATTTTCTCTTTTGGAATAATCCAAAAAAAAACTAATTTACGGAATTATTGTAGGTTGGCGTAAGTATTAATGACACTTTAAATTTAAAAAAAAAGTAACTCTTAGACTATGTCATTAAACTATGTGATTGTGACTATTTTGCCTTATTATTTCAGTGTATGTGCGTCACAAGAGGACCATTGCCGAGATTCAAGTTAATTGGAAATATTCACTTTCCCAAAATAAAGGTAAGTATACTAACACAGTTGTCTCCTTTGTTGCAAAGGTATTATTAGGACATTATACGGAAGAATACGAATCGAAACACATCTCACTGACAAAAATCCGTTCAGACTTTTATGTTACCCTTAGACACACTTAGCCTTCAACAAAACACTTAACCTTGTAAATCGGAAATTTAAAGAAAAGTTCGTAGAAAAGTGTCATTCATAACTTTACAGGTAACACCCGGTACCTACGTGTCCCTGCCAACTGAACCAATGTCTACAGTGTGCCCGCCCTGTGTTTGCCCTTCTTGTATCAAGAGTTCCGATATCGGGGGATACCCAACTTACTGAAATACAAGTTAATTTATTAAGATTCAATAATTTACTTAAGTATTTTATAATAGCGATATTCATTTATTTTAATACAAAGCTAAAATAAAATAATTACCCATTGTACTATGATGTTCAAATCGTTTAATTAAAAAAAAAGTTGATTCTAAAAATGCTTTATTTCACCTATAACAATAAAAAGGTAGTCTAAATCTCTAAATATATCCTAAAACTTAAATTACAATGAAGTTCTTGAGTCGTGCTGTTTCGCCAATTCTTTGATACATTCAGATTCGTTACTGGAAGTGAATACAGAAGCATGTGACATATGTAATAATTCAACATCTATGTTATCAGTCATCGATATTCCTGGATCTGATGATATACCGTGTTTAGAACGTCTATGCAACATTGTCAACATATTCTTAACTAGATTATTTTTCGATGTCTTGCTCGATACCTCTGATGATGATGTAGGCTTAGGTTGATTGGAAGTATAAGAAAATGTATACTTTGAAATATCGTCACCACCAAGAAACATCATACCTCTTTCTGAAAGAAAATCATCTATAGAATCGTTTGAAAAGCAAGCTTGTGCTCCTTTATCCGTTGATAACGATATTGCTCCCTTTCTTTTATTTCCTGCAGAATGTAAATCATGCCTTTTAGAAATTTTAGGGTCACTTGTATTTAAGCAATCGTAACTATGGCATTTGATTTCTTTTTCTGAAGAATCGCTACCTTTTTTGTCAATTTTTTTGCTTGACTTATCGCATTGATAATCAACTTTTTGAACAATGCTCTTAATAATTCTATCGCTTTTCATATTATTCTGATTTTTGTCAGAACGTTCATCTTCAAAGACAACTTTAGCTTCGCTAATTTTTCTTGAAGGACGAGGTACCATTTCATCGTTTTCATTTCTTTCCTCTTTCTTAGCTTCATATTCTGTAGTTTGTTCAATTTCGTTGTAAGTCTCTGCGTTTAATCTTAAAGGCATTTCTGGTATTGCTTCGGATTTAGTATACTTGTTATCTATCCAGTCTCTTCTAGTCAAACATTTCGATAGTATGTCGTCGGACATACTTACTTTTAATCCGTTTCGATCCTTCTGACAGGATTTGTAACTCTTTATTTTCTTGTCAATATTATTAGATGAATCGCTTACATATTTATAT
This sequence comes from Papilio xuthus, assembly GCF_000836235.2. NCBI lineage: Eukaryota > Metazoa > Arthropoda > Insecta > Lepidoptera > Papilionidae > Papilio > Papilio xuthus. Next base: position 4,317,816 of record NW_013532703.1, on the reverse strand, counting down.
CCTGTAGTTTCAGTATCGGTATTACTAAAAATTAAAGGAGTAGTCATAGATACATCTGTCGTAAAATTATACAATTTACTAACAAGTTTTCTCCTTGAAAAACATTCGCATTTACTTGTTACGTAAAATATAAGAACGCATATTAAACAACATTGCATAAATACGACAGTAATTAAAACTATGATTGTTAATTTATTATTTACCATGTAGCTATGAATTTTTTCACAGATGCTGAATTTTGTCGTATAACTAGTATCATTGGACGCGTTTCCAGTTACTTTAAGATTCTGTTCTGTTAAATTATTCTTATCATTACCCGATATTGTCAACGCACCCGTTCCTGTGGAGCAATTAGTCGGTTTTTCTAAACTTTTTATAAATTCAATATCTTCATCTAAAATAGATCGACCTCGAACACATGTGTTTGATATTGGATCTAATACTACTTCTGGTAACTCCGATATGAAATTGGAAACACATATAGGACTTTGTATACATTGTTTTGTTCTTTTAGAATAATACGGTTTCCTTCCATTATAATAATTATCGCATTCCACCGGATTACAATTGTTTAGAGGATCTTCATCGATATTGTTACATTTCTTAATATTATAAGGTAGATCCATTGACTGCTTCTTATTCTCTACATAAGTATCAAAATCAATTTTAATTATTTGCCTTTCTAAACGCTTCTGTTCGTTCGTTAATTTTGTATCAAAATTTATAATGCAAAATCCACGTCGTTGATAAGGTCCTAAGATTGGAGCGACGAGCTTTAATATTTTTTTTGTACCTGAAATAAATTTTGATTAATTAATAAAACACTAAAGGTTATTGTGGACCTCAGAGAGAGCAGAAATAATTTAACATCTAGCATCTGGATGATCAAAATTTTTATTTTAAGAAACATTCCACAATAAAAGCAACGGTACTTCAGATGTTGTTGTAACTTTTTTTACACAACTCATTTAATGGAATCGCAATAGGGGGAGATGTTCCATACAAGATTGTTGGAATTCCCGATAATTACAATTGAAAAAATATATTTAAACAACAAAGCATTTTCTCCTGCAGCGAACAAAACATAGTACGAACAATTAGCGATACATAAAAAAGGACAAACGGTTAAATGTTAATTGCTATTTCTTATAACCCTCACACTAGGGTAAGCCTGTGTCGTGATAATGATATATACAGACAGTTATCATATTGCCAAATTATTTCATAATTCGTCTTCGTCGTCTTATTTTGGAGAACTAAACGAACGAGCGATTTGAATATCTTTGAGCAAAACTCTTTGTATGTTACTTTTAACTTACCTTTTGGAATATTCTCTAGACAGTTGCCTACAATATTAATTGTGTCACAATCCAAATTATAATCAGACTTCAAACAGCACTGTTCAGGTGACAACTGTACTTCGTAATCTTGTTCCGATGTGTTGTTGACCACGATATAAAACTGCAATCCAATAGCGCAAGGAGACACTGACTCAAGACCTGTACCCAACAATTTAAGACCACTCTCTAAAGCGATAATGAATTTAGATAAATAAATATAAATTATAAATAAAATACATTTGTAAAAATTCATCTGTTGTCATTTCAAAACCATATTGAAATGTCAGTGGACGATAACTATCCACAGATATTTTAATATGAGTAACATTAAATACTCTTTAACGTAAACTTTTTGCTCTGTAAGATTTTTGTTGCTTTTTTAAATTATCTCAAACTCCATATGTGTTATTTAGTATTAATTTTTAAATAATTAATTAACTAAACTTAATATAATAATACATTTAATAGTTAAGACATTAAATTCCATTAAATCCGAAATTTATCAAAATAAATTATAAATGAACAATTACCACTCAACAAAAAAAACATTAATTTGAGACGAAAGCAAAAAGTCACAAATGTGTTTCCGCTGACTATACTAGTAAAATTACAAATAAAAGTCTCGCAAAATATTATAAAAAACTTTATTTTTCGATGGCAAATTATTCAACATCTTATTTAAATATTCCATAATCATAATTCATTCTTAAATAATAACTGAGCAAATTGCGTATAAAACCCGGCAATTGATTGGCACGTCGGGAATAAGAGTACTCTTCTGCATGACGTGCCAACTGAATTGCTATGTAGTATACTTACTAGTACGAATTAAAATATATTTCTATAAACGTACAATTTCAATACCCATATTGAATAAAATATGAATGTATAATAAAATTATGATAAACCATTTATGTACTATAACAATAATACACAAGTACAGTCAGCTGCATAAAAATGTATACATCAAAGCTTCAGAAAAATGTATATTGTACAGCCAATTGTACAAATTTAATGGTTAAATTTAATAAAAAAAAACTAAATATTCTGCCGATGTAGTTCATAGATATGGCAGTGGAAATCTACTGCCGAAATAATTATGTTAAAAACTGAACATCTATTTTATTCTCTTTAAATTTAATCCAGTGTGACAGAAAACATCACCAAAAAGCTTGTTTCGAAGAGGTATGCTTAAGATAAAACTTTATATTTGTACTTTTATAGATTAATTTGTTATATGTTTATAAACTACTCTACCGTTCTCCCATAAACACACAATGCAGACAAGCTTGTTTAACAATAAGAAATTAAGCCAAATGATATTAAAGAAAGAAACAATTTTCAATAAAAATTAAAGTTTTCAAATGATTCCCATCAACTGTTTAGTTCAAAGTAATTGATATAAAAATATTTTTGTTACTTTTATCACTTTTAGGCATATTACTTAGTGTTTAACGATATTAAATCTTCTAACCGTTAGTTTGCACTGTCGTAGCACTTGTATTAAAATATACTAGTCGCCCATTCTTCGAAATTCGAACATAACTCATAAATAAAGATTTTTTTATTCACAGTACTTTAGTTTTAGTCGCGCCTAAAAACGTGTACAAAGTTTTAATTGATTGTCTGCTCTGATTTTTTCTAAAAGTAATCTATTTATGGTTACATGTTTTATACAAGTATTTATACAATGGAAATCCCATTCACATTTATATTTGATTATAACCTAAATCACAAACAGTTTTAGCCGTCACGCCGATTTACGAATTGAAAATGTTTATATATTTCGTATTAAAAAATTAAATATCTATCTACACAATATAAAGCTTATGTTATACGCCTACACTATACCGTAGCCCTCCCCAAAGTAACCTCAAAAGTCCAGCAAATAAAATTGATGTGAACAGATAATGCATAATTTTGAGTTTATAATGTTTTCTTAGTCCTGCTGGAATTGTATCCATTGGGTCCTTTAATAAATACACACGAATACCCTTGATATAACTACAGAAGTATTCTTTCCAGTTTAAATCCTTTAAATTAAAGTTGAATATTTGTTTATCAGCTTCGCATAAGTCTTTGAAAAGTGATTGAATGTTATCATTATGGAATTTCCATTCTCTTAATGCGAAATATCCAATGACGGCGGAGAATTTGTCAATTTTCTTGTAAGCTTTTCTTAACCTGAAATGAAAGAATGGCTTTAAATCTTACTCATGTATTCGAAATTAAAAAAAATGATGGATCCTAAAAGGAAACTTAATATTTTTTCCAGCTGGCGCCCGTGACTCCATCAACGCGGAATTAAAAAAGCTAACTGACTAACTAACTAGCCTATGTGTTCTTCTAGACTATGTCCTATATCTGTGCCAAAGTTCGTCAATATCTGTTGAGCCGTTCCGAAGATACCTTCAAACAAACATCCATACATCCATCCATCGAATCATTCCCATTTATAATATTAGTATGATGGTCATTATAAATATGCAGTCTGGGAATTTAAACTCCTCCAATATTTCTTACTGGCTGCTAATCATGAATTTTCTAAAACGTTATCTTTACAATAATTAAATACATATTATAAAAGCAGATTTATGTTGAACATAATCGTAGTATACTTGTACACTTACATAGGTTTTTTGCCAATAACCACAGCGATCGCGTCAATGATATATGCAGGTATCCAGTGCAGGAAGAAGCAGATAAAGCTGTACAAGAACTTAGAAGGAGTAATAAAGAAGACATAGTACCACACAGCTTGAATAGTGGGCACTTCCAGACCGTATGTCTCGTTGTACCTCATGAAGTTTCCTATAAAAACAAGAATTATTTTAGTTACATCAGAAATCTGGCAGCAAGTCCGATTCTGGACATTATGGTTTCTTAAATCTTTATTTGACAGTTATTTCACTTCCTACAACCATCCGTTGTTGATAGAAAAGTTCAATTGAATATCTTTTAAAGTTTTTAACTTAATACTTACGCCAAGTTAACGGTTTTTCAACAGAAGACACGTAGTTGTAGACTGGTGGTGGCTGGTCTACTGGCGGCGCGTCTTCATGGTTACCCGGGTAGTCTCGTGCTGTCTTCCACGCTGTTGCTATACACGCGTTCACTACCATGTCACCAGGGACGAGGTCGGCTACAGCCTTTGGATTGCAGTTAAGCGCGTGAAGAAGTCCAACTGCTGCACCAACAACCACCTGAGAAAAGAATATTAAGAGTTAGGAGACGGTTTAAAAAGATAAAAGGGAGAATCTACAAAGTGGTTCATAACAGAAAAATATTTAAAAATTATTTTCTTACCCCTGTAGGTCCATAAACATTGTCTATCCATCCTGCGATAGGCTCTTTGGCTGTTCCAACCACTGGAAAAATTTCGAAAAAATTAACATAGCATTTTAGTATGTATTTTTTAATCCCATTTATTAAACAGTTCGTTATTAAAGCTTACCGATAGCAGGTCTGAATAAAGCAATTGGCAATCCTTTTGAATATGTCTGTACAATATCTTCTGCGGCTGCCTTCGTGTACGCGTATGTGTTTGGGAAGTCACCGAGTAAACTAGGAATGGAACAAATATAACAATTAAGATAATCGTTCTTAAATTTATTCCCGATGCATAATAAATTCTGTAATCGAAGTTAACACAAAAATAAAATCATTGTCACTAAAGGTACACTTACCCAGGCGTTATATTATTGATGGTCTTTTCATCCATACTCTCAACCAGGTCGATCAATTTCTCGCCACTTAACGGACTTTCATAGAACTTTTCTTCTATTTCCTTCAATGGACAATTACTGTAACAAGCAGTTATTATCAAGACTAAAGTAGAGATTTTAAAGACGATTTGATTAAGGTCGTGGAGAAGCACTAGATGAGGGCGATAGAACAGGGGTCTTATATTGAAACTGGCAATGATTACTGATGAAAAAGCTTAAGTACCTGTACGCTGTGGATATATGTACCATAGCTCTTAGCTTGGAACAGCCACGAGCCAATGTTAATATTTCCCTTGTGCCTCTGACGTTGATCTCTACAGCAGTCTTCAGCGCTTCATCGAATCGTACCGTCGCCGCGCCATGGAAAATGAATTCAACCTGCAAAAGCGCTTTAAATTCAAAAATAATAATATCCTCAAAACACTTACGACGATTGGAATGACGTGTGTTCTTTTAAGCAGTTGGATCCTTTTTCAATGATGCAGTTTTAGTTTTCGTTAATATCAGTTCCGATATTCTAAATCTTGTTTTTCCTGCTTCCTTGTCGTGGTTTATAGAACATTATAAAATCAAATAGCTTAATCCTTACCTCACTGATTAATTTCTGTCTATCTTCGTTACTAATACCGAGATTCAATTGACTGACATCCCCTTCTATAATGCTAATTTTCTCGATGAAGTTTGGTTGCTCCTTCCTTAGTTTGTCATATAGCTGTAAACAAATTACAGCAATTTTAGTAAGTAAAATCGAATTTAATATAGGCTTAAGGATAGATAGTAATAGATAAACATATTTAAAATAGGCCTATGTTCAGCAGTGGACTAATTTAGGCTGATTATGATTTGAAATAGGGTATGCATGTACAATAATTTAGTTACATATTTAGTCTCGATTATAACTAACATTTAAAGTACTAATTTACTTACGTAAATGTTACAAAAAAGAACCATAACAAACTAGTGATTAGAAGTAATAAAAAACAGATTTTACACGTCGAAGTAGTCGATTATCTATACTTTACGTCTTCCACGTTTACCAACTTTTTTGGTTGGTAAAAAAGCGTCAATAATGTTTAAAGCTGTATATTTGTTAAGGTATTCTCGGAGACGTGCAAAATCATTTATGCACTACGACTAATAATATTTGCTATTCGAATCAACAAAGTATTTGAGGTAGCTTGTTTATTTATGTAATAACACTCATACGATGATTGCAGAGTTGTCAAATCATCGTACGAGTCCTGTCCTTCTGTCCTCTCTTCATCCGAGCTTGTAATAATTTACAAGTTTCTATACCGTTTTCATTACCAAAACATTGATGCAAAATATTTTGTATTTTCATTGTTTTATGATATGATAATAGGTTTTTAGTATAAATGCATTCGACATTGAAAACGTTCGATAAGATTTTTTGTTAATATTAACAGATTTTTGTTAATTTCCTTATATTTCTCGTACCATTTCAACTAAACTCTATGCTTGTAATAGGACATGGTTTACGATAATAGTCGAAGGGCATAATTCGTTTAAACGCTACATCACACTTACCACATCGTCGAACTGTTCCTGTAGTCGTCTTACGATCTCTTTGTTTTTCTTCGGCCTCGCCAACAAATATAACCTCTTGATATCCGAGCATGATCTGCAAAAATTCATATTGTTAATTATTCATACATTTTTAATAGAGAAAAACAGGAATGGATTTGGTTAAACCCAGAATAAGTCGCAATGACGCAAATGTTTAATAAGTACGGTAAAGTAATTTACTAAATTCGATTCTTATTCACAATGATTTTGCTTAAGTTTATTGGTGTTTGTTGTGGTATGCATACCAAAAAAAAACATTATTTTCTTCACAGTTTCTTAAAGATAGAAAGGAGTACTTAACAATTGTTATTTGTTGTAAAGACGGTATTACGTACAGGACTTTATATTCAATGTAAGTTCCTCGGCCTACACAATGATTGACATCGGTTTCGTGGTATGGAGTGCTTTGAATGCAGATTGTACACTCTTTGTGACTTTAGGAGGAGCATTGAACATGTACGAATCCGTTGTTTTAACTGTTTTAAGATATCATCTAACATTTGCTTTAAAAGGAAAATATACAACTGATAGAAATCTAGTTGAACCCAGAATGGGTTGCAATTAAAATTTTAGATGCCAAGAAAAAATATTGAAAACTAAACATATACATGTTTAATATTAAAATACAAAAATGTACAAAATATAACATTCAGCTCGTCATTCTCCTTGAAAAAATATAGACAACACAATTTTTTGTTGAAGTATTTCGGCTGCGCAAATTATCTACCGTACGACTAAGTGCCTAATCTTATTCTTACTAATTTTATAAATGCGAATGTTTGGATGGATGTTTGGTTGAAGGTATCTCCAGAACATCTGAAAGGATCTCCCTGAAATATGGCATACATATAGATCATAGTCTGGAAGAACACATAGGAACACAACTAAATAGTTTTTTTTTAATTCCGCGCGGACGGAATCGCGAGCGACAGCTAGTTTTAAATATGCAGGATTATGAAACAAATAAGCGTGTTCGTTTGCGCGGACGTAAAAAAGTACCTTAGTAGCTTATCTGTTTCATTCTTGCCTACTCATATATTCTACATCCATGCCAATTTTCAGCAAGAATCGTTGCACCGTTCTGAATATACTATCTAACAAACATCCAAATTGCATTTACAATATTAGTAAGAGTGCACTTTTTTCAAATAAGTATCTTATGTCAGAACAATTAATCGATAATTAGTATGTTATATACAACAAGGTCAAGTTCAAGTACGATTATTATGCAATAAGTGATATATAGATATATGTTTGTTGGGTTATATAATAGTTTTATTAGTTACCGTGAAATAACACTGACGTGACACTTGTACATGTAGTTGTCTCTGTTATATCAAATAGAAAAGAAAGCGATGACAATATATACTTGGACAGTCGAAACCAATTGTAATAGAGTTGTATTTTAAATGATTTACCGTGGGTTTCTATGACCAAAATCCCCACTTAAAACGTACTGTTATTTTTGTTTTGTCAAAGATATGTTTTAATGAGGATATGTTTTATACAGATATTTTGGTGTCAGAAACTGACCGTTAAGGGGTTATATATAACTTAATCAATTATTTTCCCTAATTTATTTATTAGTTTTTATTTTATTTTATATATAATGCACCGAAAGATTTACTAAACAATAATTGCAATTTATTATTTTATTGTGTCAGTACGCAGTTTACTTATGTTTGTTAATTGTCATCGCCCACGATCGTGTACTTATTTACGTTTAAGTAAATAACTTTATTTCAAAGTACATATCTGTTACGAAAGGTGAACAACATACTAAGGTCAAAAACATTTAATATTATCACTTTGCGCTAAAGAATTTAAATTTTTTACATTACATAAGTTATTATTTACATTATAAATGAAACCTTCACCTTGTATATAGGACCTTGTTATTTATCTGAAACAAATATAAGCTTTTATATCTTTTGATATAAATAATCGGATATACATAAATATATGAAGCTACATTTTTAACCGTTTTTTAGGAAATTGCGAGGATAAATAAGCGTTAAATTTGAAACAATTACAGTTAATGAAGAAGATACGCATAAAACTTTTTTTTGTTTAAAAATGTTTCGAATAAGAATTATGTACGAATTTCGACCATTGGGCGACCACTAATATTATCTATACAAACTTTATGGTTATAGTTCGTAGACAAAAAAAACGTTGCTTACTATTAAACAAAAGAAACATTCAATTTATCCTATACTTTATTGACATACATTTCTCAGTATTTAAATCTTATTTGATAAGCATTTTTGCAATCACTTGTATGGATGTCCATTGTTAGTGAACGAATTGCATACAATAGTCGATGTAAAATAAGCGCAGGCTCCGGTCATTCAAATTACTATTCATTCAATCGTTGTTACGATTAAAAGACAGATCTAGATCAAGATAAAACAAAGAGAAGGATTGTTTTGAAATACATTCAAATGTATACACAAATATATTAACTTAAGGCGAAGTCTATAGTTTAGTACAAAAGATTTAAACGGGATCCTAAGTGATTTACTAAACTAAATTATGTTATTTATAAATCTACAAGATACCTTAATTATAAAATTAAGTATCATCGTCAGATATGTGGAGGCCCATTAAGGTATTGAGCCTATCCTCAATTAGATTAAGTTGGTTGACTTCACACAGAACTTGAAATGACTTAGCAGATATGTACAGGGTGATGCAGCATATTTTCGTTCACAGTAAGAACGTCGGATAATCGTAAATATGTAATTCGAAAAACACATTGTTACATATACGAACCAGGACCTGCAAATGATAAGTTAAATGCTTAACACCTGAGACACAGACGCTCTTGTATACTCGTATATATAATTAATGTGTATCGGACTAGGAATTTATCTACAAAATAAAAAAAATAAAAAATATATATACATACAATCGTTCAATCATTTTTATTCGAATAAATACGACGAAAGAAGGCTGATAAGGCAAAGTTCAAATGCATTGTCAAGTATGAATTGTTTATTTCCTTTAAATTATGTATTCATAGTTAAACTTTTAAATGTATGCTAACAGTGAATAATTTAACAACATCTAATATTGTATAATTTACTCATTTACTTTGCAAGTTTTACGCCGAGTCTACTTATGTTTTATATTAATTTAAAATCATATATTGAAATGAACTATGTATTTAATTTTAAAGGCTAAGTTGTATGTGTTAATTCAATACTATATATGACATTGAACTTTAGTCTGCTTGTTCGTGTTAGATTTGAAGTTTCTTTTAGTACCTAATTATACGTTTACGTAGTTTTTAATAGTGTTACAAAGACGGCGAAAATAATGTTATTGAAACTAACGATGAGGAATGACGTCAGTAAATTAAAATTATCATTGCTTAGCTAAAATGTTTTTACTCACAGTTTTATTCAAGATAAACGATATTCAGTGATAGATGTAGATTCAGTGATAGATAGATGTACATATTATCAGTGGTAGATGCCAACAATAACATCTGAATTTGCTGGTTCCACCGCTGGAATACCACGAACACAGGAGTGAGGTGGAAGCAAATCTACGCTTAGTCTGAACAGTGTGCGTGCCGGAGGCCTAATTTTCGTCCCCATCCCGCCCATTTCTTATTATGAAAGGATGGGAAGGGGAAGTGGATTTGACAGAGAGGGGTACGCATAGGTAGGGGAAATATTTCCTTTATGTTCGTCCCGTACTCCTTTGATTAAAGGTATTTGCAATTGCGGATATCAATGTTCCTTGCTCGTTTACCACCGTATTATATGAAAAAAGTACTCTACTTTCTTCGTCATTTCTTACTTGATGACGATAATGAAACGAAATCACCCATAGTCATGGGTGTTATAGCTTGAGCTGTTTATCTATTACGTCATAGTGTCAAATGATTACTGACTTTACAAGCGTGATGTTTATTTGTTATGTAATTTATAGGACACGGTGCGCCTTTATCTGACATCGTAAGAGCGTATTGTCCCTCTACTTACCAACGATGCATTCAGCATTTTAATTTATCATTCACTTATGTTATAAGCTAATATAATCTTTATTCTACATATTTATAATACCTTATATCCTTTAAAGTATAAAACGATTATTTAATACGATCACAATAAGTTTCATTTTGATAGATATTGAGAAGGGTTTTGCTTGTTTTACCGTGGATTTCTGAGTCAAAACTTTTAATATGTCCATGATAAATTCATTAGATTTCTCTACACAAAGAGAAATGAAATTCATATTAAATTATTAAAACTTTCCTGAGACATTCTAATTAACTTATATAAAAACGGCTAAACACTCACGTATATTTGTCCGGTGGTGGTACCGACTAGTTTAGAGCCCATCGGGGGCCCTTCATTAGGGTGAGTCCGATTGCTATTATTTCGCAGATTCGGCCCGTCGCTCACAGAACGAATATACGTGAGTGTTTAGCCGTTTATATATAAGAATTTCATATTATTTTCCAATTTATTTTGTGTGGAAGTTATAATTAACAAGGACTAACGCATTAAAACTCGTTATTTATTACCACAACAAAGAATATCACTCAAAAGTTTCATCGTGGTACGCCAGACAAACAGACGTTGCGATTTTTTTGTATACAAGTCACGCAGTTCTCTGGAACGTATATTTACAAAACACGACTAGTCGAGAATACTAGTCATGTTGTAACTGTTCAAAATACATTAAGCTATTTTACTTGTGTATGATTCACTGCGCAACACTTTACAATGCTAGACTGATAGGCCAGCTACACAGCTTACATTTTTACTGAACCGTTTGACTATTCAGTTAAACTAAACGTGTGAAGACAGCTTTACATTTCGGATGAAAGTACTCTGATATTATCATCAGCTCACTATACGTACTACGCTAAATTAGGGGTGACTAGGCCATAGTAATCCACACTGGCCCAGTGCAGGTTGGTTGACCTTACACATATCTTTAAATTTCTTTGCAGATATGTCACAGGAAGGAAAACCCTTCACCGTAAAAACGTCGGATAAATGTACATATGAAGATTGAAAGCTGGAGAACACAGAACCCAGGACCTGCAGAAAAGTCAAGTACTTACCCTGAGTCACCGACGCTCTTACGCTAGTACATTATATAAACATTAATTGGAGTTTTATAGCAAAAATGTTTAATCCAGAACACTTTGACGTTACAAATTATGAATATATTATTATATAAATGTAAGTATTAAAAATGCAATTATTAATTATTATGAAATATTGTTTTTCACTATTAATTTCGTATAGTTATTTTTTATACTTTGTCTTTTTTTCATCCACGTTCGTGTTCAAAGCATTTCAAGTAAATAATTACTAATATACGAATGACATCAGATGTGTATAACAAGATAAGTATTTTCACAAATATTGAAATATTTGTCATCATCAATGTAATGGATTTGCAGATAAGAGGGACGTTTGAACGCAGTGTCAAGAGCATAGAACAGAGGAAACAAAGAGTAGTTTCTTTATTTAAATTTTATTACAAATATGGCTGGAATATAAAAAAATGCCCTAAGAGGTTCCATTTTGTTTATAAATATTGTCATCGCATTAGGTTTTCTTGTTCCTTTCGTCATGTTGGATGTAACAGTCATATAAGACACTATCTTAAACTTATCTTACTAATTTTAAATGCGAATGTTTAGATGGATGGACATTTGTTAGAATGTATCCAGTACAGCTTCATAGATCTCGCTGAAACTTAGCATAAATGTAGTCTGGAATACCACATAAGCCACTAATTAAGTTTTTTGATTAATTCCGTGCGAAGAAACAGAGTCACAACTACGCCTTTTTTGCCTGTATTGTGATGCGTTAAAATGTGAATTAGCCACAATTTTGTAATATTATAAATCAATGTTCATACTCTATCGGTAATTAAACATTGTAATTAAAGGAGTGATACTAACGATATTGTATCAATTAGGAGCACAGTTTTATTGTAGGAAATAATTCAGTAGTGTTATAATGACATACAATGTATATTAGCCTTGAGGGTCATTTGTGTTGTGTCTCAGGTGATTTCTTTAATTAATAATTTCCCTGCGTCCGGCCTCTATTGCACGTCGCCACACAGACCTTGATTCGGCAGTTGTGCAACACGATGCGGGGAAATCGAGCGAAATCGCAACGCGAGTGTGGAAGAACCTTAACACACCCTGTTTAAACTGGTTTCGTATGAGATGATTAATGAGAAATCGTTTTGTCTAACAGTAATCAACCGTTACCCAACATCGGTATTGACTTAATTTCAAATTTATTACTAACTTTAAATCTGCATGTTTCTAAAACGCGGATCGGTAAAGCGCAAGACGAGATAAAATTAATATTTTTAAAATCACGCAGCTTAACTTCGAAAAGCAAATCTCAGTATAAAATTGTGTATTTTTTTTCAAATCTTATCCTCTTCCTAATAAGTGCAAATGTTTGTATGGATTGATGTTTGTTAGAAGGTATTTCTTTCGAAATGAGAGAGTCCCGGGCGACAGCTATTTGATTATATTTAAAAAGTAAAACGTTCCTAAATTACGGAGAAAAGATTTTAAAGCAAGGAGAATCTTTATCGTTTTAAAAAATAGTTATGGTTGAGAATTATTTATTAACGTATAGATATAATATTAATTTACTGTGTTAACTTACTTTGTTAGTAATGCCTACTCTATGCTAGCATTTGTCAAATTTCGCAAGTAAATGCCATTTATATCAGTAACGTTAGAAAAATATTTGCTATCTGAGAATGTAATAAAAAAGATTTAATTAACGTAATTATGTATATTGTGCATACTTTTTATTATTCTTGTTTAATTTATATTACAAACTATTCCAGTTATTTTTGATCTTATCTTCCAATTCCAAAGGCAAAAAAACTGCCTTTTTATCATAAAAAACCTATTTTGCTCACATTTAAAAAAATTTCATCTGTGTGCATTGTTTCGTAAAACCTAGTAAAAAATGAACCAAAACCTAACAGTAATAAGCATCAATTGATTGACCATTTAAGAAGACGAGACAATAGATTTATAACCCGCTAGCGGTTGCCCGCGACTCCATCCGCGTAGGAAGAATTAAAAAACACAATTAGTAGCCTATGTGTCCTTCGACATAATATTCTATATGTATGTCAAATTTTATCAAGACCCGTTCAGCCGTTCTAGAGATAGCTTCACAAATATGCATCCAAACATCTAAACATTCACATTTATAATATTAGTAAGACGTAAGATAAACATATCCGGAGCACAAAATTGAAGGCCTCAGGAGGCTTCTTCCTGGGGTAAATTTCCTTGGTGTTGACACTTGGAATGCAACACGATATTTCTAAAATCGACTCTCGATCACACGTCAAATTATATTAAATCAAATACGCTATTAATAATACAAATACATATATGACTATTTAATAACTTTCACCCTTTAGTTATATCTAGTTCTAACTATACCTTCCATAACCATAACCATTTTTAGATTTATTTGTACATAATATTTGAAGGTCATCAAACTGTTATAAAAATATGGAATATTAAAATTTTTTGTTCCATCAAACACGATAAACAATCTATTGTTTATTTCCTTGAGTAACAAAAACTATAAGTATTTTTTTTGTGTCTTAGAAGAACTTTACAACAATCTTATTCAATAGTTACAAGATGATTAATAACACTAACGTACCTCTAATCTAATCACAAAAATTTATGTATGATCGAATTGAATACAAATCGAGAAAAAATGTTTACGCATCGTTTTTGATGACCATATCATTTATTGTTTACTAGCAGTCGCACTCGACTCGAATTAAAAAAAACTTAATTAGTAGCTTATATGTTCTTCCAGACTAAGTTCTACATACCAAATTTCAGCGAGATTCATGCAGCCGTTCTGGATATACCTTCTATCAAATATATATCCATACATTCAATCATTCGCATTTATAATATTAGTAAGAAGAAAAATGGATTTCTTTTCATTATTTCGTATTGATGATAAAAAACAAATCTGTTTTTAATAAGTAATTACAGCCTTATAAAGGTAAAATTCTTTAGATTGGTTTGTTGTAAATAATTTCTCAGTTCTATTGAATTTGACTTAACACAACAAGGTATGTGGTACTAATGAATTGATAGTACATTTTATTCATAGAATATTAAGTAAAATGATATCTCTTTTCTCTTAAAGGTCGTGTTTTGTTTATTATATTACTATTTATTAATAAAACAAATAAATATTTATATTATAATCTAAAGTAACAACAAATCATTGTATCTAATAACCAACCCGCACTTGGGCAGCGTGGTTGACTATGGCCTAATCACCCTTAGGGTAGGCTCCGAGCCCCTCCGTGGGGACGTATAGTGGGATGATGATGATGATTGTATCTAATGGACACATTGTATTGAATTTGCCGTTCCTAAGTAATAACTTAATTTCATCTTTGCAACGAAACGATGGGTGCATGTGGGTAATGCGAATCCAATGAGTCTTTTCACATTAGCTAATCGCACAGAAACCTAGGGAGATGTGTAAAAACCGTTCAAAAAGATTTGAATACTGATTTTTTTTTTAGTTAACGATTCATAATAATAATATCAAAGAATCCCTGATTAAACAAAGATAGGAGGTATTAGAAATAACATTGTTAATAGCCATTCAAGAATCTTGTTAGACTTGATTGCAATATGATTGCATAGTTATTGGAAATAGTTTAAATATGGAATGAAAAATGCGGAACCACAATTATTTATGTAAAGCAACCGCTACTTCAACTAATCTATACAAAGAACATATTGTTATCTCTATTTTATTCAAAGAAAAGAAAAAGGATAACAATATTGGGGCTATGCATTATGATAATGGAAACTCAGTGCAATATTAGAGTAAAAAATGAATATTTCCTCTATAGCAAGCAAGGATATACTCCTCCTATAAACTATAAAAAACTTCGAATAATTAAAAAAAATATATTTTTTTTTTCTTGCTTGAAATATAATTAAAGCGATGAGTTGTTGCGCATCTGACCGGACCGAACCATAAACTGTCCGGGTTCCAACCGGACATTTTTATGGTAAAGGAAAACATTGCGATGCAAACTTCATATATCGGTGAAGACATTCAAAGACATGCTTGAAGACAACAAGCATATGAATCATATTTATAATAAAAAACGTCAAGGATGTCTAACTATTATATTAAATGTAAAGTTTTAATACATTTGTTCAGCTTTGTTTTTTTTTTGCAAATGTGTTTTATGATACAACATAGAATGTTTAAAATGGCATTGAGCGCGATTATAATTCGTATATCATATCGAGATGATTAAATTGAATTTATCTAATTTTTAACAAAATATAACCCTGGCTTCTAATATAATAAGTACCAATAATAAATTGTTAAATATAAATAAAAATAATATCAAATTTGTGACACTAATTATGTTCATCTTGTACTAGCTGTCTCCCGCAGTCTAGTCTGCGCGTAATTAAATAAAAACATAATTAACCTATATGTTCTTCCAGACTATGTTCTATATGTTTACCAAATTCCATCGAGATCCTTTTAGCCGTTCTGAAGATTCAAACATCTATCCATCCATCTAAACATTCGCATTTATAATATTAGTAAGATTAAGATTTGAAGGAACATTAAAAAAAACAAAAGAACATTGGGTAGAGACTAAATACCGCACGTGTCGTTTAATTTTTTTATATTGTATAGTTGTAAACGAACAAACGGCCAACTGATTTCGCCGAAAGAGCGAAAGTCAAAGCAACCGCAATTGCTGATCCGTTCCGGTCACTTAGTCTACAATAACGAATGAACAGTTTAAATTTCTCATACTGTGCCTCTTAAAAAGATCCGACTGATGTACATAGAGTCATCTAGAAAGTGTTAATAACTTCTTTGCTTTTAAAACATGCTCCCTTATTTTAACTACAATTATTTTGTGTTCATAGTACCTATCCTAAAGGCAACACACCTTTACTTTAAACTGAACAGTCGGACTGTACAGTTAAAACTTAAATACGCAGTCGAAACTAACAAATGTACAGTTCGACTGACAGTTATAATGATGCTTACATACGTTAGTTACTACACAATCCGACTGCAATTTAAATTGTATGTGTATAGACAGCTTAAGATAAATAGTCTTTTTAAATTATCTAATTTACATTCATAGAAGCGATTTTAATCCTATGAGAATCGTACCAAGGATCCGTTAACGTAAAAACGGTGGAATAGAATGTATTATAGTAAAATGTAGGTCAGTGTATTATTGAAAAAATTGTGTTAGCTTATTATAAGTTTTAATTAAAATTCACGAGATGGCCTTGATGAGTTTTTATTGGCACGATTCATAATAATATTTTACATTGATCGAAATTTAATAATAAATCAAATTTAAATTTAGATTGCAAATATTTTCTATATTGCAACGATGTGAATATTTAATAAAATTTCATAATTGCCAAGTGCGAAGTGCATCTACAAATCATAGATTGATTTGTAGATGCACTTCGCACCGGCATTAATAACAATTTTAATTAAAACCCAGCAAACGTATATTAATTTTAATAGACATGTCCGTAACAAAGACATGCAAGTATCTTGCATGCACGTTGGGATATTTTTTATATTTCTTTACGGACAAAGTTGTGGGCAAAAGCTAGTTTCTGTTTGCTGAATGATTTTTTATGTCTCCATCTGTTGACGCAATTCGCAGTAGTCTATATGTTCTCCCAGACTATATATAATACGTATTCTATACCTCTTTCAAATTTCAGTGAGATCCATGCAGCCGTTCTGGATACAAACACTTCTAATAAATATCCGTTCAGATTCAAACATTTATATTTATAATATTAGTAAGATTAAGCTAAAGAATATGCCCTTCGATTTTAGTGAGCTTTCTATCAACATCAATGCGATCTTCCGTTAATTTTCAAGGTAATCGGCTAAACTAACCTTCCTTTCATAATAATAGACCATTTTGCATTTAAAATAACTTACGTATTCGTATTATGTTGACAGGTTTTATGCATTAATTGTCCTAAAATGATTCTATAAATTGCGGTGTTGATAGAGAAATTAAGAAACAAACAGGTTAGGTCTGAAGATATGTGGAGATATCATGGTTATTCGTAGGTTTCTTGGTAGCGAAAAAAATTCTAATTGAGTTGATTTGGCCATTAAAGTTCAAGGTTGTCATGCTAGGTGGACAGATGACAGTTATTTGCTTTGGACATAGTCGTGTTGTCCTACACATTTGTTTAGCGAATTATAACATCCGGTTTGGTTTCTTGTATGAAAAATTACATATTATTTTTTATCGAAGAAAACACATTTAGCAGTCATAATAATTGTTTTATATTATAATATAATAGAAACAAAACACGTGATGAATTTTAACAAGCCTTTTTTCATTTATCACGTTTCCTTTAGGCAGAGCAATCCAGTTTTTTTCTAATAAATTGTCTATCGTTTTACGTTGTTGAGATCGTAAAATATTAATGTTATAGAATTTATAATCTATAACAAGTATTATAAATTTTTTTTAAAAATTGGTAAAGTCAAGATCAACGTAGAGACGCTGCACGACTTAAGAGCTTTGAAATTTGTTGTTAAATTGTTTGCCTTTTTCCTCATTCGTAGTAAAAACTAGTACAGACATGAGCTATGAAGCAAAAATATATTTAATTACTGTAAACTAATTAGTTAGAATAGTTTTTTAGATAAATACAAGAATATAAACTGAAGGATAAACTAATATAAAGATCTGCCCCTTGCAGTCCTTTTCCTATTAACTTTCGCAATCTAATTAGAGAAGCCTTCCGTCGTTGTCTAGACCATCAAGTTTATTTACAAGTAAAATAGTATGTTGAAAATTTTAATTTAAACACTAGGTGACATCAAACTAAGATATATAGGCATTAACTATGTTGTCGCATATCTTCCACACATCGACCACCACGCCAAGACACCAAGAAGCATCGTGGTCGACCACTATTTTATTCTATTTTTTTTATTTTCGTCTTCTAATTTGAATATTGACGGATTCGTTTAAATTAAAACATTTTATATATGTTAAAGATAAACTTAAATTAATTACACGAATCTTTATATTCAAATGACATATTGATTTAAACTCTATTGATAATATTCTACATAAAAAAATCCAAGTGACTATTCAAATTTATTATCATAGATACCGTTTCCAACTACTATGGAAAATAGGATTACTGATCACGTGATTATATAAGACATACTAGCTGTCGCCCGCGACTCCGTCCGGGTGGAATGAAAAAAAAATCTTTTTTTTTTAAACCTAAATTTCAATAACAAGATAAGATAAATCAGTTAAGCCGTTCTCGAGTTTTAGCGAGACTAACGAGCAGTTTTTTTTATATATGTAGATTAATAGCTACATGTTAGTATTGTGACCTCTCATCTCAAAGATTGTAACTCTACATTACTTAGAAAACAAGAAATACTCTGTTATGGAAAAACACTGGTTTCGTATTTATTTGCTATTTATTGCAATTTAAGATACAATGTTAAATCTAAGATTTATATTACAATTACGATTGATAGTGAAATCATTTCGTGGAACTTTGAATGACGTACAACTTGTTAACTTTACATAATTAAATCTCTACGTAATATCAAAATAACATTGTCACATTTCAAGAACATGATGATTATTTGAATTACTTATGTAAGAAGTAATAAAAAATATAAAATTGTGTCTTTGTCCGCGTTTAATTCGAGTAAACTCTGAAACGGTTGGACCGTTTTTGACGCGACTTTTAGTAGACTTTGTATGCGGAATTAAATTAGCATTTAAAAAAAAGATCCATAAGGTCGAAGAGCAACTATTAGTTTGCTATAAAACTGCTTAGATAAATGCCTTTAAGTCATACTAATGTTGAAATATTTAATTTATAACCTAGAAAATCCTTGATACCATTTGTAGTGTAGTTCTAAGCATTCACCGTGAACTTCTATAGACATATTTGTTTTAAAACATATCTCTATGCGTGCACGTGTTCGACAGTGAAAACCCACCATAAAAAAAATAGACGGAAAATATAAACGTTATATTCTAATCTATAACATGTTCTCGGATAAATTCAGCATATTCTTAATAATTAAATTAATTTACAGCGTTAGTTCCAAATGTTTTTTTTAAATTTATTAGTCTGACCAGTATTGCGATTATTTTTGTGTTTGAACTTCCTTTATAGATAAGAAAATACGTACGTAAATGTACCTACATAGACTACAAAATTTCCAGCTTTGATTACAATTGTAACCGACTGTAGAATCTTATTTCTTACTAACGTTAAAAATGCGAATGTTTAGATGGATGGATATTTGTTTGAAGATATCTACAGAGCAGCTGAACAGATCTCGACATAAACGTAGAAAATAGTTTGGAAGAACACATAACTTTTTATTACTTATTAACTATTTTTTTATTCCACACGAACGGAGTCGCGGGCGACAGTTAGTAAGCAAATAAAATGGTATAATGTCAATATCTAAATTCAAATAAGTACTTACCTAAGCAATTTTTCTACCAACAATTTGCCGAGGAAACCCGTACCACCGGTGAGGAATATTGTAGCACCATCAAACAGTTTTCGTATCTGAGATTCCCCGAGCGCATCACTTTCATCTACCATATGTAAATATGTTATGTCGCCTCCTTGCTTCGTTTGTAAACGATCCGTTTCTTCTGACACGGCCATTACTGTAACAAAAAACCGCATCCTTTATTCAAAACTCTCAGCGTAAAACGATTCTATTTTAAAATACAAAACGGCAAACAAGAATTTGGTAACCCCATATCGGTAATAATAGCCAACAATGAAGTTGAAAAGTTACAGACGTTTCCGACAATTGCCTTTCTTTTAAAATATAGAGAAGAGAACGAACTGAAAAAGGATCTTTTGCTTCTAAATCTACTTTCCATACTTTTTAACAAGAAGAAAGGAATGAGTAAAATCGTCTCTGGAACGCAAGAGCAACTCTTTTTATAAACTTTATGGTTAAACCAAAATATGGTCCTTCGAGCCCGATATATCGATTTATTCTTTTTATATTTAATTGAATATTTACTATAGCCTGAGTTGCACAATATTTCGCCTCTATAATATTTTACTGAAGAAAAAACTAACAGGAAATTATACATTGGAATATTTAAAAAAAACTTGCTTGTTTAATTTGCATAAAGATGGTTATTAAATTATGTATTTTCAGGACAATTAATTTTTAAATGATATAAAGCAATATTAAAAACATACAAAAACATATTTTATATTCAATTAATTTGAAATAATTACGTAAATGGAAGATATGTTGCAAAAGTCAAAGATTTTGTTACAAATTTGCAATTATATGCAATCGACTATTTGCTATTTAATTGTTTAATTATTGACTGCACATATATAAATTTATATACATCTGACAACATTGTTTTAAGCTGTATATGTATATAATTTACATCATCATCATCATCATCAGCTCACTATACGTCCCCTCCGAGGGGCTCGGAGCCTACCCTAAGTTAAGGATGATTAGGCCATAGTCAACCACGCTGGCCAAGTGCGGGTTGGTTGACTTCACATAATTTACATACATATATTTAATGCGAAAGTATGGATGTACGGATGGATGCTTGTTAAAAAGTATGTCCAGAACGTTTCAACGGATCTCAAATAAATTTGGCATAAATACAGAACATAATCTGGAAGTGCACGGAGGCGACTTGCCAAGTTTTTTAATACCGCACAGACAGAACCGCAGGTTACAGCTAGTTATTCATAATTCTTATAGCTTGAAGGTTAAAAACCATACTATTATAAACGTAGACAAAATATAGTTTTGTAAATTATTAGTTGCCGTAGATGGCATAACCTTGTTTCTAAATTTGGTCCAAAGAATTTAGAAGTCATTAACTACAAATTTGTCTTATCTTAAATATTTGTAATATTAAAGATATTACAAATATTTAATATTACAAATATTTAATATTACAAATATTTAATATTACAAATATTTAATATTACAAATATCTAATACCCGCTCGCGTCGCCTGCGACTCCGTCCACATGGTAAAAAAACTTAATAAGTAGCCTATGTGTTATTCCAGACTATGTTCTACATCTGTGCCAAATATCATCAGGATCCGTTGAGCAGTGTCGTAGATACCTTGAGCCACCGACGCTCCAAATATACTAATAATTTACTTTAATTACTCATGCATTTTTATGCATTCAATGCTTAATTTACATATTTGAGTTTGTCATAATACGAGTAGAGCTACTAATTTAATTCAGTCGAATTTTTCTTTTGATTTTATTTACAACTTACATAATTATTAAATGTCAATGAACTTAGAAATTAATGGCAATAGATGAACATTTTCGCTAGTATATTATGTTACCTAAACAATGGCAAATCGAAATATTTTCCGAAAAAACTCAAGATTTGCAAAATGATTTAAAGACGATGTTTTAGTCAAATTCCTGTTAATTTTTTTGAAATGAGTAATTTAGTATAATTTCCTTTAAGTAGAACAAAATGGTAACATTTGAAATATAACATAATATATGTAATTAAAATCACATAAGATTAGAAATATTCAAATGCAACATCGGTAGCAAAACAACTTTCATCATATGCATAACAGATTTACATCTAACTTTGCTCCTTATTACAAACCAGTAGGATACAAAATCGCATACAAATTCAATAGAGAAAATATTAAATGTAACCAATATAGGGCAAGTCATTTGAGTGAAGTAACGGATACATTGGTCAACAAACGATCTACAGATTGTCCACTCTAAGACTTCGTTACAATTAACTAATCTACATAATCTTGCTAACATAAAAACAATTAGTTACATCAAGAAAGTTTGTAATGAATAGCTACAGTGGTAGAGGAAGAACTAATCATACGACTATAAATCCGAATGTCTGGATGTATGGATGAACGGATGGATATTTAAAGGTATGTCCAGAACGGCTGGATGGATCTTCCTGAAATTTGGTAAGTTTTTTTTATTCTGATCGGACGGAGCCGCGGGCGACTACTAGTCAAGAGGATATGAAGATAAGGTATAGGGTAAATAGGATAGAAGAAAGATAGAAAGATGATAATAAAGCAATTATAACAATTGCCATCCCGCTTATTATTTTTGAATAAAACAGAGATGCCAATAATGTTATTTTACACGTGTAATGACAATTGAAAATCATGTTTACAATGTTTAAAATAGTATTAATTATTTATAAAGCAGTCATTTAGTCTGTAGAACGTCATTTGGTTCGAAGGTTAAGTTCAAAGTAGTCTAATAATTAAAAGCATGTCCTTTATGTATTTTCGTTTGACGTCGTTCAATTACGCATATTTCCGCCATTTTGAATACTAATTTATCTATGTAAGTATAATAATAATTAATCTTTATTCTGAATGCCTACCTACTATTAAAGTGGTGATTACAAGATTTATCTAAAAAACTAAATTATCGAATTAAAATATTTTTCAATTTTAATAAAGCATTTTGCTTGCAACATTTTGCAATGATACTAAGTCTTGCTGCTATTTTTACCAAGTCTAACACCCCTAACTTAGGGTAAGCTCCGAGCCCCTCAGTGGAGTCATAGTGAGCTGATGATGATAACACTTTAATGGAAATTTGGCATTACATTTCAATAATATTAATGATGGAAAGACTCTGAAACTACACTATACCCCTGTAACTAGGCTATATTAATAGATTTTTTTTTAAATTTTGCAAAGACGGAGTTGAGGGCGACAGCTAGTTGGTTATAAATCTAAAACTTATCTGTCACTTCTTTAACTTAAACTACACAAGCGTAGTTTTCTGGGTTTTATAATAACAAGGTAGATAGCGGTAAGTACTACCCTTTATGCATCTAAATGAGTACATTTGTATTTCCTCGTTATAAATATTAAAAATGTACCATTTACATGACTAAGAGTAACACGTGATACAAGACATAAAGGTGTGGTCATGCCGACAAATGAAATTAGCATATCGCTAAATCTTGTTTAATCAGATAAACTCAGGTTTAACTCGAGTTTATTTTAAGGACTAACATAGTTTTAATAGCAACTTAGATCAAGTAATCAAAGTTATAAATGTCATTATAGACATATATTATGGTTGTGAAATAAAATATAAGTGTTCGCCTATCGATCGAAATTGCACCATAATTCATTTTTGATTTTTTTTTATTTAAAACAGCTTTTTACACTTTTATTCGCGTTATTTTCAAAGTCAAATATCATGTTAATCTGAAATATAAACAAAGCTAAACACTCACGTATATTCGTCCGGTGGCGGCACCGACTAGTTTCGAGCCCATCGGGGGCCCTTCATCAGGATGAGTGGTACTGGTATTGTGAGCGACGGGCCGCGTCCGCGAAATCCGATGGGCTCGAAACTAGTCGGTGCCGCCACCGGACGAATATACGTGAGTGTTTAGCCGTGTTTATATATCAGTTTACTATAATGTCTCACGAAAGTTTGAATAATTTAATATCATGTTAATCTGTTGCGGCTTTTAAAATGGGGTAGAACTTTTTGCTTCACGTTTTTATAAGTCTAGATATATAATATATAACGTAAAAGTTATTTTGGCTACAAAATGAACATTGTACTGCTAAACAATTAGTAAATAACAAAGTAATAATTCGCTTTAATGACGTAAAAATGATAATAGTATTGGCAAATTGTAAAAAAAGGTCACAAACGTCATGCATTAATAACTATACATTAAATTCATGATTTGTATGAAAATGTGGTTGAATTAAAATTTGCTGTCGTCGTAAACTCTTACGTTATTGATATGGGTTTCCACTGACGAAACGGGTACAAAAACTTATTGTCATCTCCTTCATACTTCTAAAAAAAAAGAGATAAAAATATGTTTCACAATATTTTTTCTCAATGGAAATATGAACAACTTATTGTTGTCGTAATATAAAGAATTAAAATTAATAATTTGACGTGTCTATCTTTAAAATGAACTAAAGGACAATCATGATTCACTTTTACTAACAAAAAAAACACGGAATGCTATAAGAATGTAATTTAAAAACTAGAAACAGCCTAACATGGTGAAACACCATTTATGGGGATTCCCAAAATAATATTCCATCGTTGTCAGAATCAAAAGATTAAGAATACAAATCTGCGTTCGTTAACATCAATAAAAAATATATGACGTAAGTTACATGCTCTAAGAAGCTCTTTTTATGTACCTGCATTAACATTAAAACCTCTTTTGCACTAAGCACATAGCCACGTCACTATGTCTTGTCTTCTATAAGCAACATGTATACAACTTCGACTTACGCAGCAATGCGGATAAATTTTTCGTGGAAAATTACTTTAATCGTAAGAAAACATCTTAATCCTTTCCGAACATAAAAATTACTATTGTATTTGGCATTTTTTATATTAAAAAAAACATAATAAGTAGCTTATGCGTTCTTCCAGCCTGTGTTCTATATGCCAAATGTATCGGGATCCGTTCAGCGGTTCTAGAGATACCTTGAAACAAAATCCATCTATCTAAACATTTGCATTGATAATATTAATAAGATTAGCCGTTCAAGGAGGGAACTTTTTTCGGCATGATCGTCGACGTTTGCGAAATCATCGACAAAACGATGGAGCCCACTGTTCATTAAAAGAAGAAGACAGTAGAACTAAGCTAAGATAGTAGTCAAAGCTACATCAGTCAAGAAATTAAAAAAAAGGAGCACTAACATGTCCTAAGATTGACGTATATATAATTTCACGAAAATCTGTTCAGCGGTTTAAAAACGCACAGGTAATAAATACACAAATATTTTTTTTTTATTTATATACTTTATGCGGCATTGAACATTGGTCACGCCATAGACAAGAACGAAGATTAAATAAATGTTTACTTCTATATGTTTTCTAATATACTATATGTAAAATAGCTTTTGTTTACCAAGTCCACTACCTCGTACTATGTCAAGAAACGACTATGATAAATATATTATACAACAAAACATATTTCCGTTCTCGTACCTTTTATATTTTATATGTTTGTTCATGCTTAAGTTAATTTATCTTTTATTTCAACTTGACCCAAATGATCATATTAGTATGTAGCGAATAAACTCGAAAACTATTCGTCCGATCTCAGAAATTCTTTTGCCGTTAATAAGCTTCATTATAACTGAGTAACATAGGTTATATTACTATTTTTTTTATTTCGAGCGCGAAAGGCTTTGGCCAGAAGCTATTATAATATTTATTATTCTTATTTCGTTTAGTAAATTTTTTGCACGCCTGCTAGGAAGATACATTTTAATTTTGTATGTAAATATGTACGTTGCTTCTTTATATTCATTTATGAGAATTTATTTTGTGGCAGTTTATTCATTTCTTATTAAGGTAAGGAAAATATGAAATAATAGCGGTTATCTTTTATTTTATGTACTCTGACTCAAGCTTAAGATGAAGATAAAAAAGCCATGTAATAAAACATCTTTGTATGCAATCTGTGGTAACTACATACTTTTAGACATTATTAATTAGAATCCTTTGGCGCGAATGACGTGCTTTAGTTGCAAAGTCTAGTGTCAGAATGAATAGTGAGGTGACACAAACGTCGACATTTTAGGAGAGCTAGTGTTGCGTCAATACACTGGCACATTTTCGGATTTTCTTCCTAACAATATATATAGCATAATTTTGTTATACCTAGATAATATCCATTAATGTTTCGGAGTGTGAATTAAGATTTGGCAATCATAGCGGGTTTTTTTTTTCTTGAACAAGGTGAAGTTGCCAATCATTATAATTTGATAAAACGTACCCGGATATGTAATAGATTGCCACGGTTTTATAAACCAGTATTGCAATATCAATCTGTGCCGAATAACTGTTGCAAATTATGATTTATATGCAGGTTGAAGAGGCCAACTGGTTTCGACTTTGGCACGAAACGGAACGCGAAACCAAAGCAGAATAAAGATTAAAATCAGCGAATCTTATATGTGTGGTTTCTCTTATGAAATGGAATGAATACAAGACGAATTTTCGTCTTAATTCAAACTAAAAATAAAAAAAAATGTCGGAAAATGAAGGTTGTTGACATGAAACTGATATGTTTCGGTTATTAAGCGAATACGGATCGAACTTTGTGTTTTCTACAATATTGTTTTTATTACAATTTTGCTGTTTTTATACATTTAAATTCAGTATTAGATTATGAATTCATAGTTTCGTCATGTCTTGGCCTAAGCCGAAACTATTTTGGAACTTAGATTTGGTTTGTTAATTTTTCTAAAATAATATTAAGATAACGTAAATTTTATGCGACGGAAACCATAAAATTAAGTATATTCATAATTATTATTTGTCTAACACTTTTTGTAAAGTTGATATATCATATATCTATTTAATATGTATATTAGTAGTGTATATACGAGTGATTTTATATCTGAATTCTATTCTTAGTTCATTGACCTCTCGATGTTTGAACATATGGCATTAAATTACATAACGGCAAACTAAGAGACTTTTTAACTTAAGAAAATAAGAACCTATACTTCATTTTAACTTAACTGTGCGGATATGCGCATGTATTTATTTAAATATGAAATGCCAGAGATAAATTTTACTGTATTTTGTAGCCATTTTTATGGATTACATATCATTTTTTTAATTCGTTCATAAAACTGATTTTCGTTGTTTCCTGCTAAACGAAGGTTTTTTTGGTTGTGAATTGCCGGTGCATTTTTACTCTTGACCGACTTATCGCAAGACAAAATTTTACCAAGGCTATCTCACGTTACACCTGTTTTTAAAAGGTAATAAGGGTTTTAAGGAAATTATTAAAGTAAAAGGTCAATGGCACGAAATACGGAAGTAACGCTTTAACTGTGGGTTTCTGAAACCAAAATCTCCGATTAAAAAATATTCTTATCTCTGTTTTGTTAAATATAATAACAGGGATGACGATATGTTATGTAAGAAAAGATTTAAAACCTCTTAAAGTAATAAAAAAATTCCATACAACAATGTATTTAACTTATTATTTTCCTAATTAAACATTGTACGATATATCACAGAGTTTTTTTTATAACAAAAGGGGGCAAACGAGCAGCGGGAACGCCGAGGTATTCAACGACGCCCATGGACATCAGCAATACCAGAGGAACCGCAGATTTTAAGTTGAATCCGGAATTCGTGCGATTGTCATGAGCGATAAATAGCATAAACCGCTACCGACTACAAAATAATATTTGAATGGGTTTTTATATTTTATAGCTTTTTATGTTATGTCCAGTTAAATAAAATTTTTAAAAGACATGATGACATTGTTTATTTTGTATTAACTCAAATACTACCGAATCAATTTCAATTTTAGTAAGATATTCTTAATAAGATGATTAATTTTAAAGTCTTATTTCAAAGTTGTTTTTGAATTCGTCGCGATTTTATTGCCCTTACAAGAAAGTCTGACGGTTAAGGCTATTCGCTAATTCACAAGATTGGTCCGATAATATTATCCTATGTGTATATGTAAGGAGCATGACTAACACACTGCCAAGGAGGCAGGCTATTTAGTAACGTTGATTACCTTCGTTGGTTTTCGTTTGGATCGATTTAAATAGCAAACTATTTGTATGTTGATTTTTATTTCATTAAATTTAAATGAGAAAAAATTAAGATTAAAAGTACCAATGTACAATTTATCCGATCTCGGCAGCAACTAGTTTCAAGCCTATTACGGACTCTTCTTCATTGAGGCCGGGACTGGTTTTTTTCGTGGTCACGGCTCGTCTCTTACCCGTGAATTGACCGTGAAATAATACCAGTTACAATCGCCCTGAAGAAGAGCCCGCGATGGGCTTGAAACTACTAGGTGCAGACACCAGATAAAATGCGTGACAGTTATACGTTTATTAGCAGTTTAATAATAATGTCTCACGACAGTACTGACAACATATAGACGATGAAACTTTTTTTTATCTTTTTTCGCACTAATCATTGTTAACATCTCGAAATAAATCCATTATTGACATTATAAAAACGTTTAGTAGAAAAAAATATTATATTTCACAGATACATGCGAATGAAATTGATTGTTTTCATTTGTATTATCTACAATAATGTTGATTATTAGTAATATTTATTTGTGCTTAATTTTCAAGAAGGTGACAACCGAGCACGTTGTATATCAAAAATAAAAATAAGTAACTCTACAAATATTCATCCAAAAGCCAATAAATCGTAAATATGTAAACAACTAATCGACAGATAAGGGAAAACCCATTAAGAAAAATCCTTTTTGTCGTCGTAGAAGTGGACCAGAAACCTTGATCGTCAGACTAAATAATGTACTCCACGTCAGCCTTCTTTGACGTCATGGAATTTCACCGGTCAGCAGTTACAGTAGAACGTGTAACAGACGACGGCCTAGGAAATTAATTAAATACGCATCTAATTACAAGGATGTTTTATTTTATACCCGATTGACTGGAATATTTTCACCGGGTATTTCCGTGCTCGTGACCCGCCTAACATGCTTGAGCGATTTTATAATCGTCACCTGAATATAGTATTAACCCTACCTGTCAAGTTTTTTAAATAGTAACTTAACAACGTTAAAATATGTAGTACGGTCAGTAGCTCAAGGGCTAGCATTAGACTTCTATAAGTCCCGGATGCGAATCTTGCAATGTACCAATGAGTTATTCGATTTACATATGTACATTTATCCGACGTTCTAACGGTGAAGGAAAACTTCCTGCACTGCGAGGCAATTCGAAGATATGTGTGAAGTTAACTCGCATTAGGTCAGCCTTATCGACTATGGCCTAGTCACCCTTAACTTAAGGTAGGATTCTAGCCCCATAGTGGGGACGTACAGTGAGCTGATGCTGATATTTTGTAAAGAATCATAGGTGAGCGTCAGGAGTGTACAAAAAATTTTAATTCAAAATTATAACAAACTATAAAAATTAGGAATTAGGGATAAAAGTGATCGTGGGCATGTAAAAAATTTGAAAAAGGAATGAAAAATAAGAATAAGGATTTTTTTAATACATTGAAGCCTTCTTTGAGCCGGCAAATGTAACAAACTTCTTGTTCTTTGTACATACTCCAAGCTAACTTTCCTCCGCATTGCACAAGCGGACGTACACGGATTATGGACGTCGAGGACGCGTCAGCGCCTCTGTATGCTTGTTCTATACTGCGTCGATAATATTAATTATGCCTGTCACCGATAGATAGATAACTTTGCCAGTTTACAATCCGACTAGGATATACTGTTCTAAAATTAATATCTTTTTTACCTACCATTATGTTAACAAGCTCTTTTATAGTTTTTAATAAATTACTTTTTAAATTTTAAAAAGATATGGCAAAGTATAAAACTTAAAGATAAATCTCAATATATATAATGATACGTCAATCAAGATTCCTTTCATAACCGGACAAGTGTTAATCATTTACGTGTAATTAATAAATATTTCTCTAGAATACATTGACGAAAGAAGAATACATACGTTACCTATATTCAAGAAAGTATTGCTATCTTTGTTTTTTCAATGAAGATGAAAGAGATAACGACATATTTCTGTACAGGTTTTTTGGCAGTAAAATGTAACAAAAAAAATTAATATGCTCTCTATATGATTTAAGAAATATAATAAGCTAATATAACTATCTTTTGACCGCGACTCCGTCCGCGCAGATTAAAAATCAAATAAATGTAAATAAAGAAACTTATAAACCTAATTACTTATTAAAAATTAATAAAAGGTATTCATATGTTTTTTAAAAATGATTTTTACTACAAAAAATATTTTTAATATTACAATTTTAACTTTTATACCAGTAGATTTTCCATGTTTTGCGATAAGAAAGGCTGTTATAACATAAGTTCCCTATGTTATCAATTAGAATTAAGTATATTTTTTTTTTCAAAAATTAACAAAAAAATGGATTTACAATAATAAAAAAAGAAAATAGTAATTTTAAAATTAATTATACACAAAGAAAAACTTACTTGTTTTTTTTTTCGAAATTTAAAACTGCATTAAATACCAAAGTAACTTATAATTCACTTTTTTCGCAACTGTCACCACGTCCAATCAGTTTGGGTTCCGAATGTCGACTGATGTTACGAACGCAATCCAACGTGGTCAGTCGGCAGTTGCGTTTCTTCTGTTTTGCTTACACCACTCTTTTGTGTTTCGACCTCGATTAACAATAATTTGAACAAAATGTTTATTAATTACTCAATTTCAGATGTTATTGACGTCGGTGTAATATAATCTATTAAAGTTCAGTCAAGTACCTTACGTAAATCTAACAGACAGAAGAGGGGACGAAAAAAAGGGACTTTTCCACTATACATCTACCCTCGAAATTATAGATTCTATTAGATGTGCTTCGAGAGATGCTTATTGACAAGAAGACTAAAATTAGGCCTCAAACATACAAATTATGCGAAGAAATATGGAAACTTTTATTGTAAAATTTATAATCATTTCCTTATATCTGTATAGAGTGAAACCTGTTTAAAACTACCATTGAAAGGGTAAATATTCACTCTTAAAATGAATAAATTGAAATTCTTACATTACATATGTAAAGTCTTTTTAATGCACGGGATGTGTTAAATCAAACAGCTGTCACATATCAACTGATTTATTAATATCTACCCACGATAGATAATATTTTTATTAACCGAAATCTTTATTTCTATATACCTGACATCCCCCTTCTTTTAAACAGATGTTTGAACATAATAATAAAAATAAAAAACTTAATACGAAATAAAACACAATAAATAAAAATTAAAAGAAAAGTTACAAATAACAAACCATCCCCCAGCTTAAGTTATTCCTACAATCTATACAATATTTCTGAAAGAGATAAAAAAAAAACAACTACAATAACTAAAAAATGACAAGATATAACTAAGTGCAATGTAACTAACAGAGAATGAAAATAAAAATACAAAACCATGCAAACAAACAAAAAAAAATTAATACAAAAATCAAAAGGCTTAGTTAATTACCTTATTGTTCTAAGTATTATAATATAAAATATACATTTCGTCTTTTCAACAAATTTTTGAGTTTTAGTTTTCGTTATCTTACCAGTTGTTTAGGGATACCCGTACCGATCAGGAGGCCTCACTGTCCTGCCAAATTTCGTAACATATAAGTTGTTGCTTTCACGATTTGTACCTAACAATGATTGGGTGGACGGATCCAGAACGTGGACACGGGTGCGCGCCGCTTGTGTTTCGCGGGCGATGTTGAAATCATCAGCGTCATACGGCGACACGTATGACTCATTGCGATACTCGCTATCTTTCACTATGTGCCTACGGTTTCTTATTATTACACGACCTTTGCACATCTTAATATAATAAGATCGCGCGTTATTTTTTTTTATTATTAAACCATTTGACCAAATCCCATTTGTAAATACTTTAACGTTGTCCCCTTGCTTTAATTCCTTCAGTTTTTTACTTGTTCTATCGTAATAATGTTTTTGATAGATTTGACGTTTATGTAACTGTGCTTTTACTATATCTTTATTGACAACTTTTGGTTCCAAAAATTCTGGGGCTCGCGGTAAAATCCCTCTTAAACTACGATTGTTTAAAAGTTGAGCTGGAGAAGGTAAGTCTGCACTAATCGGAGTGTTCAAATATTCTAAAAGAGCTAAACGGAAATCTGTTTGGTCGTAATGTGTCTTTTTAAGCATGTTTTTTACTATCTGTACAGTTCGTTCTACTTGGCCGTTAGATTGCGGATAGCGCGGCGAGGACGTTATATGCCTAAACTTCCACTCTGTCTCAAATCTTTTAAAATAGCTTGAATTAAATTCCGGACCATTGTCCGACATCAATATTTCCGGAATACCCTGCCTACTAAAAATGTTTTTTAAATTATCAATAACCTCCCATGAGGTCATAGTATTCAACTTGTTTACTTCAATGTATTTACTGTAATAATCTACAACAAGTAAATATGGCTTATTTGCAAAATGAAATATATCCACGCCTAACTTTGACCATGCTCTGCTAGGTATTTCGTGAGGTATAAGACTTTCCTTGCTATTTTGTTTCCTGTAGGTAAGACATGCCTGGCAGTGCGAGACCATGTCTGAAATTTGTGAACTCATGCTGGGCCAATACATAATCTCACGGGCCCTGTTTTTACATTTTTCTGCGCCTAAGTGCCCTGCATGAATTTTAAGCAACATTTCTTTACGCATACAATTAGGTATTACTATTCTTGCGCCCTTCCACACCATGTCGTATGCTACGGTAAGCTCATCCCTGAAATCCCAATACGGTCTCAACAAACATTCTAATTGGCTCTTGTGATCCGGCCAGCCCTTTCTAATCAACTTAATTAATGACTGCATTTCTTGATCTAACTTTGTATGACGCTGAAGTTCTAAAAAGTGCGAGTCCGTAAGCGGATTGCTGATGGCAACCG
>NW_013532703.1:4123833-4283346 GCF_000836235.2 Papilio xuthus | reverse complement strand
AGAAATTCCGCGTTTCGTCTGATGAGTGTGCGCCCCGGAGGCCTAATTTAGTCCTCTTACCCTTCCCAACCTTTTTCTTATAAGGAAAGGATGGGAAGTGGAAGTGGACTTTCCGGATTAGAGGATGCATGGGAAGGGAAAATATTTTCTTTCCGTGCATCCTCTCTTCCGTCGATTAAAGGTAGGCAACGCATATGCAATTGCGTATATCTATGGGCAACGGTCACTTCGCTATTTCAGCGATTTCAGGTGGCCGCTCGCTCGTTTGCCATCTTATCATAAAAAAAAAATATTTAATTGGATATAGACGTAAAAACTGGACACACGTTAGGCAATTCATGAAACTTTCAAATTGGTTTTAAATTAATATCGAAAAAATGGATCCAGTTGCATAAATTTGTATTGTTTTTCGAAGTTTAATTTCATTACAACTATAAGTAACTAAAATTATAATAATATTTAAATACAATAGACAAAGGAAATGAATGTTGAAAAACCAAAGTTTCAATTTAACTGACATTTAACCCAGTGTAAATAAAAAAGGCGACGAACGGAAAATTAAATTAAAAAATAATTTAGGTTAAAATGCGCTGACTGAATGGCTGAAAATTACTATATAAATGAATGAACGTACGATTACATAATTGCAAAAAAACAAAGATAAGATAAATTGAATTAAAGGAAATTAAACACAGCAAATACAATTAATTGAAAAAAGCTAATTTAAAAAAAAAAACAATATCTTTATATACATAATTCTTCTGTGAGTGTGTATGTCACTGAACTTCTCTCAAACGACTGGACCGATTTTGATGAAATTTTTTGTGTGTGTTCAAGGGGATCTGGGAATGGTTTAGATTCACAATTTTCATCAAACTTCATAGTAATTTATTCAAATTAAAGACGTTTAGACAGGACAACGTCTGTCGGGTCCGCTAGTAGTATTATATACTATATGGGAGAAAATCTGATATTAGTCAGAATATATAAATACCTTCGTTAGTTTAAAAACAGTTTGGTTACAATTAGTTCAATACGCATTTTGCATTGAATATTAAATAAGCTTACGACGTTGTTATTCGTATTTTAAATATATAAGATTAAACATTAAACGAGAATTTGATTAAATATAATGATATATCGCAACTTAATTGCGATAATAGTTAAATAACTTTAATTTAATTAACTATAAAAAATAATACACCTTAGGAAACAAATTAAATTAATAGTAGATGGACCATTGTCTTGTTAATGAAATCCCACTGTTAGACTAATCAGAACAAGTAAGCAAGTAACTTCCATGTTTTTTGTCATATATAACCATAACAATTTTAACGTATTATAATTTAAGGCCTAACTATTGAAAAACATTAAAAAGTTTACAAAAAAGGTTTTATAAAATAAATAAAAATTTTTTCGGTCTCGGAACACCCAATTTTAGTTTTATTAAAATGTTACAAGTAGATTAGGATCGCTAAGAAGACATGTGCAAACATTCAAAATCCATGGTTATTATTTAGAAATTCTGTTTTTAAATATTTTTTTTAATCTGTATACATAGTTATGTCTATTTATTTATTTATTAGACAAGTACACACAACAGATAAATTATGCAACATTGACCAAAGTAATACAATATACAACACAATAAAACTGATAATTTATCCAATAACAGGTGTACAACATTCATACGAAACAAACAAGTATAAAACACAAAAAAAATATATTAACAAACCAAGGAAATAAAACAAAAAAAAATAAAATAATAATCTAACAATATATTTAGGTCTGTGCCTCTGGAGGTGTGGAAATTAGTTTTTTGTAATTACGTAAGGAGGTGCAGAAAATATCAGTAATATCCTTTCCTCTTTTTAATTCATTATATGTCCGACATATCCGTGGGATGGGTGAGTTAAGGCCTATGTTTGATTTATAAAAGGGTATATAAAATAATTTGGTTATTGGTTGCCTGGGTGGTCTAAGTGGTACACTGTACATTATTTGACTAACCAAGTTGCTACTGCTAATATGACCCCTAACAATTTTAAACAAGAATAAAAGGTCGTTCGTGCGGCGTCGATTTCGTAGCGATTCCATTTTAAGAAACTTCAGCCTTTGCTCGTATGGACAGCGGTGGCTAATACCTTGCGAAATAAATGCTACATGTTTAGTGAAACATCTCTGTATTCTCTCTATTCTTTGGGAATCCACTGAGTAGAAAGGATTCCACACAGAGCTATCGTATTCCAACTGACTGCGTACTAATGCATGGAACAGGGTTATTCTAGTTTTGTTGTTTTTAAAGTCACGGGTGTTACGTTTTATGAGGCCTAAAAGTTTCGCTGACTGTTTAACTATAGTATCAATGTGACTTTTAAAGTTAAGTGATTTATCGAGTGTGACACCTAAGTCCTAACACCTAAGTTATGTCCTTCAAAGTGCAATTGTCAGATCAAATACCTTATGTAAATTGGCCTTAATTCACCTTCTTTAGAAAAAATATCTTTGACTTTGTGTAACTCAAACAAACGTTTGCTTTGACTTTGAACCATAAATTACCAGCGTCAATAACATTTGATAGTGCTCAAAATGCTACTTAACTTAGACTTCAAATAGGCTCTTAAAAGCCCACGTCATTGAACTTCATTTAAACGTGTAAAACGACAAACTGCATTTCAATATATTAAATCACATTGCAAAAATAAAATAAAACAGTCGATTAAATCATACTATCATGTCATACTAATATTATAAATGCAAATGTTTGGATGGATGGATGTTTGAAGATATCTCTGCAACGGCTCAACGGATCTCACTGAAATTTGGCATAGATGTAGAACATAGTCTGGAAGAACACATAGGCTACTTATTACGCTTTTTTTATTTAGTACCGTGCGGAGAGAGTCGCGAGCGTCAGTTAATATAATATACAATTTATTGTATTTCCATTTAACTTACATTATGTATGCAAAATGTAAATTCAATTTTAATTTTTGCCGTGATCATTTGAAAACGTCATCATTTGACGATATTCAACCATCGAATGATGACTTGAGTTTTCAACATTTGAGTTTTTTATAAGGTCGATGACAATCCTACAATATTTTAGTTCAAATAATCTCACGTGCTACCCGTTGTATTTCGATGCGTTTCCATAGCATGAAAATCTGTATGAAAACATATTATGCATTTTTTAAGAAAATGAAACAGATGCTTATGTACTGCTGTCAAGCACCAGTTCACCTCTTGAATTATTACGAAGGTGAAATGAAGTATTTAAAGAAAATATACTATTACTGTTTTAGTCAAACGTGGGAAGAGAGCAAACGGCCAGCTGATTTCGCTTCAATAGCGAAATGACCGCTGACCATATACATCTATAAGTTAGAATGTATAATATAAAAGATGTTTTCCCTTTCTATACGTTTATGTTATAGATTATAATATATATAATTTTCTTAATTAAATTATATATTTAAAATAAAAGGTCAATAACCAAGACCATGAATCGACAGATTTAAAATTGCGCGTAAAATTTCCATTGCAAAATTATTGACTTCCGAAACCAACTTGAAAATTACAATTGACATTCACTAAAATAACCTCCAAAAAACTGTAAGGACAAAGTGTTTAATTAATAATGTTATTATACTTAGGGGTTAATTATATTTATTTGAATTATTTACTTCATATACTTTCACATTTAAGAGACAGGATCTGTCAAGCGCGCTCCATCTATGTCAAATTAAAACGGACGATAATTTCTAAACCTTGCTTGAGTGCTCGCGTTGTATATGTTCATTTGTGGCTTAAATTACAAGAGGTGTACTTGTCTACTTTTTGATTAAAAATGTTTTAGCCCCTTCATTACTCATTAACACTTAAATGTAAATTAAATGAAGGGTAAATGAAAGTGAATATAATTAACAAATACAATTCCAACTGCACAGTATTACATTAAAATATATGGTTACAGTAAATAACTTTTTAAAACAAATGTTTACGTCCTCTTTTCACAATGCACAAGATTACGAAACATATTATATCATACGTATGCGTCCCTACCGAGGGGCTCAGTGCCTACCCTAAGTTAAGGCTGACTAGGCCATAGTCAACCACGATGGCCCAATATGGGTTTGTTGACTTCACACATATCTTTTGAATTTCTGCGCAAATATGTGCAGATTGCATCACGACGTTTTCCTTCACCATAAGAACGTCGGATAAATATACATATTTAAATCGATAATAGAAAAACGTATTGTTACATGGCGGGATTCGAACCTAGGATCCCTGTAGCTACAAGTCAAGTGTTTTAACCTTTGAGCCGACACTAATACCATGACACAATTCGAAATTTAAATAATGTTATGTCCATGTTACTCTGCCGTTTAATCCGTTGTCGTCTTTTTTAATAGTCTAAAGAAGTGGGTTGTCGTAAAATATTATTGCAATTGAACTTGTATTTGTCAGCTATTTGCCATAAAACAAATAGCCAACACCAGAAGCTTTACGATCCTTTGTGCATTTATATGTTTATTTGAAGTCCGGGATATATTAACACATTTTATTGGACGATTTATTTGTGTTATTTTATTATAAAGTAAATAATGATTATTTTCAAAATTTACATTATATATTATTAATTTACACGTAATATCTTACTTATATTATAAATGCCAATGTTTGGATGTTTGTTAAAGGTATATCCAGAACAACTGTATTGGTAGAATATATTGTGGAAGAACACGTAGGCTACTACATGGTTTTTTTAATTCCGCGCGGACAGAGTCGCGGGCGACATGTAGTCGAAAAAATTTGATATCCGTTTGTCCAAATAATTAATTTGTTTTTTTTTCTAGTCTTTCTTTTTGCATTTGAGACCACAAGACTAAAGTTCAAATCAACACCTGTGCGGCAATCATTTTTCGACATAACGATTATTTGAGTCTGGATATAATAAAGTATATGAAATAACTGCATAAGTAACCGTGGGTTTCCGAGACCGAAATCTGTATAAAACATATCGACATACAAACATATCCTTGTTGACAAAACAGAGATATCAATATGTTTTAAACGAAGGTTTTGGTCTCAG
Organism: Papilio xuthus; assembly: GCF_000836235.2. Lineage (NCBI taxonomy): Eukaryota > Metazoa > Arthropoda > Insecta > Lepidoptera > Papilionidae > Papilio > Papilio xuthus. Next base: position 4,278,248 of record NW_013532703.1, on the reverse strand, counting down.
AAACCCATGTTAAACCATCATTTTTTTAGGGCCGTATCAAACACGAAAGACAGTTTTTAAGAATACTATTATACACTATTTTTATTATAAAAATTAACAAAAGAATATCAAAAACGTGATACAAATTGAATCCTAAAAAATGGAACTCAAGAAATAGAACACACAACACGAAGCTTTCCATAAGGAATATAGACACAGACCTGATATAATGTAGTGGATGAATCTCAGTAAGTAATATTTCTTTAAGGCGTAACCTGTTCCAGTAAGACCGTCCTTGACAATATATTTACGCAGGCCAATTATCCAAATGTTCATTTGATCAAACCAATCGATATCAGTTAAATCAATATTGAAAATCTCTTTATCATCATTAGCCATTGACACATATAATTGCCGTAGATTATCATCGCTAAATTTCCATTCATTGCAATTAAAATAACTAAATACTTTTGTCATTTTGTAGACTTTTTCATATAGCTTTACAAATCTGAAAAAAAGAACTGAACTAAAACACTCACGTAAATTCGTCCGGTGTCAGCATCGACTAGTTTCGAGCCAATCGGGAGCCGTTCAACAGGGTGAATGCGGAGGCGACCGGTCGCTCCGTGTCCGCGAAATTATACGATTCCCACTCACCCACTGATAAAGGGCCCCCTATGACCTTGAAACTAGTCGGTGCCGACACTGTATTAACATACGTGAGTGTTTTAATCGTTAAAATATGAATGTATGGTAATGTCTCTCGAACATTTTGATAATTTAAAGTAAATAAAATTGAATCATTGATATACCCAAAAATAGAATTTTGATAAATACCTTCTTGGTTTTCCAATCAACATACAAATTGCGTCAATAATATAAGCTGGTATGAAGTGGAAAAGCCAGGAGTAAATAAAGAACATAAATTTCGACTTAGTCTCGACTCCCCACGGATAGTAAGTTACCAATGGGGACATAAATTTTTTAGCATCGCCTCGGAAATAGCTTCCAATTGTACCTGAAATATGTATTAAGAAAAATCACATTAAGACATTAATTATCTTCAATCCGTATCTGTCTAGCTGAAGCCGTCTCTACAGCTTTCTATATTATTGGAACTATAAAACTCGATATAAATTTGTATTTTTAGCAGCTAGTTAATTTTAATAACATCGAAAAGTGTAATAATATCAAATCATCGAATATTAGATGAAATTTTCTTTTGTTACCTAGGTTAATTTCTATATCTTACCCCATTGAACAGGATTCCTTACGTTGCTGACTGCGTACACTTTGGTCTCCTTGTCACCTGCGGCATGTCGCCTTGCCGTCTGCCATCCCGTGGCGATCACCGCATTAGTGGCAATGTCACCAGGCACAATATTAACTCTAATGTTAACATCCGCGAAGAATACATGCAATAGACCTAACCCCATTCCAATAAGTAGCTGGGGAGAAAACAAATCTAATTAAAAAAATATCTTGTCTACTAATGCAAGGCAATAGACAAGGCTATAGAAAGTGCCACCAGTACTAAGTGGTTAAATCAGATTTAATAAAGACTAATTTCTGACTTTGTATAAAAAATAACTTACTCCACTTGGACCAAAGACACAATTCGTATCAATCCAACCTGGGACGGGCTCACGATTGGTAGGTATAACTGAAAATATCTTATAAGTTATCTATTGAAAATCCAAATGAACTAGTGTAGACAAAACAGATATATTACCAATAGCTGGTTTTACGACACAAATCGGCAAGTCTCCAGCCGTAATACGTATCATTTCTTCTGCGACAGCTTTTGAAAATGAGTAAGTATTAGGCCAATCCTTTATTAAACTGTGAACAAGAACGATACGCTATCTGTACTTAATATTATAAAGCCTAAGAGTTTGTTTGTTTAAACGCGCTAAACTCAGGAACTACTGTTTTTTTTTGTTGGATGGACCATTTATAGAGGAAGGCTTTAGGCTATATAACATTACGATGCGGCCAATAGTTTTTCTTTTTAATTTCGCGCCGATGGGCGCGTCGACGGGACGGGCAAGTCGCGGGCGACAACTAGTTATTAATAAAATAAATAAAACAAAAGTGTTAATATTGATTCAACCTTTTAAAGGATGTCAATTACAAAGCGCATAAGTTTTAAACGTTGGATTCCGCAACCATCTGTCTCATGATCTCTGATTTCTAAGTTCTGTTCTATACGTAAAACTATATATCTAAGAAAAAACTTACACGGGTGTTGCTTCATTAAGCTTGTCTTCGTCGAGAGTTTCAACAAGTTGTATAAGTGCATCAGGAGATGCTGGACTCTCGTGAAAATCTTCCGATATCTCAGTTCCAATACGACTTCGAGTCGCATGACTGTAAGCTGTCGAGACATAAACAAAACTACGTAGCAATTTGCAACATTTTCCCAAACGAATCGCTTCCCGTGTTCCGCGTACATTCGACAATACAGTTGACTTAAGTGGTGCATCAAATCTAACAACGGCTGCCATATGGAATATAACATTTACTTCTTCGATCAATCTATTCCAATTGTTATCGTTAATACCTAATCGTGTTTCAGCAATATCCCCTTCTATTGCTTCAATTTTATCAACGAAATTCGGTTGCATTTTTTTCAAACCGTCGAACACCTGTAAGAGAAGAAATTGTACTTTATGCCAAAAAAACATGACTAAACTATTATACGTTGTTATTTCTTACAGGATCTTCGAATATCTTTACTATTCTTTGACATGGCATTGATTCTTTCTTGGGTCGAACCATAACATACATTTTTTTGATTTCACATGTTCTGAAAAAAATAAACTTGAATTTAATAATAGACAAAAAACAACAACACAACTTGGATAAGTAACAACGGAAGCCAAAGGCAGACGGAGACTACAGTCTTAAAATTAGCTAGGTCCTTTCTCGTTTTTTCTACTTTCGTACGATTTCTGCTGCTATTAATGCCTCTTCTTGTTTTTTTTTCACATATAAAATATATTTTTTTATTATATGTTATAACTAACTTCTTGCGGCATTGCGGATATCCATGGGCGTCGGATTAAATAATTTTAGGCGATCCGCTGCTCTTTTGTCCCCTATTCCTATACTAAAATGTAATATAATATTGGATACTAACCTGAATAGTTTTTCGATAAGTAATTTTCCCATGAAACCAGATCCTCCGGTGATAAAAATAACTCGACCGCCATAGAACCGTTGTATTGCAGAATTGTCACGATGTACTGTCTCGAACAAAAATTGGTTTCTAGAAATTATGGATTGCTCAAATGCTAAGGCTGGATCCATGGCTGAAAAACAAAGATAGAAATTAAACATGTACAGGAATGGTTTCAACAAATCGTGAAATTGCGATAAAGATTTGTGATAATTAAAATTTCGCTTACCTGGTAAGTTGTTTCGGAGAGATATCAGCTTGAAAATGACGCTAGTCGAAAAAGACACAGCACTAAAAGTAGTAAATTCAATGTGCTAATTGCACGGCCTACAAATTATACTATTGCTCAATTATTTAGTTTCAATTGTCTGTGCCAGAGGTTCCAAACTGTTAGAGCAAAAGTTACCTAAACATTTTCAAGTTAAGAACATACGTAACAATAAAATACGATAAACAACTTACCTTAAATTTTCTGCCATAATGTTTAACTTGCGGTCCATAATTTTGGTATCCCTGTTCTAAACTATTACACATTACTTAAATTCAACTCGTCTCTATTTAAACATGTTACAAAACTCTTCATTAGATTTTCAATATCTTATAGAAACAGTGAAGTAATTAAGGTCATAAGGCCGCCTGTAAGATTGCCACTGTGGCCTATTTCTGTTCAAGATTAATATTATCGTTTCTATTTTAAAAGGAGATGAAAAGAAGTGAAATTATTCCCTTAACTATAGTAGATTGGTAGGATATTAAAATATGGTGGCGATTATAAAGCCATGCGTAGTTTACTCATTAACAGATGCGTATGCATCTGCGCTTTATTTAATGCTTTTTCAATTTGTTTTTTAAATGATAAATAGATATATAATAAAAGTACAGCAGTAAGAATAATAAGAATCCATATAATATTTGTCTTGGCGCCTACGAATATCTTCATAGTGAAGACACATTTGTATATCACTATAAAATTCACGCAGGCGCTTTTAAATGTTAAATTATGTAAATGTGTCCTTTTAGGCGACTAGTCGCGATTATTATATTTTAATACTGTTAAAGTAAGTGACTAGTATAAACTACCAGTTGAACGAACCAATGACTATCGCATTATAATCCGAAGTGCTATTATCTCTATAAATTCTTCTAAGATAATTCATGTTACTAAAACATTCTGAAGACGGGCATCTTCGAGAATAAAACAAAATAGAATCAGGTCACCGCAGACGTCATCGCTTGCGCTAAGAGAATATTAAATCAGTCATGAAAAATAGTCCATCTTTTACATCTTATATTCATAATAATAATGAATACACTTGTGGCTAGACCATTTATTAGCAACAGGTGCAAACTCTATTGCGTTACTTTGATATGACGATGTTGCATTCTGATAAATATACGCTAAATTCAATTATATTCGATAAATCCATTTTATAATAAAACATTGAGGTGAACGCCTTGTACTTGAACATTTTGTTATGCATCTTGTTCCAATGTAAAAGTATGTAGGATGGGTCAAGAACAGAACTTAAGAAAAGTAGATCGTAACGCTATATTGTAGGCAAATTTTAGATTGTTATTTGATTTCAGAGGCTACAAGCACAATGTTATACAAGGAAATGGACGAATACTCACCAACCCACACAACTACGCGCCTGCGAAAAATAATTACCTTCTTTCAATCATGAATCAACGCTATACACAATTCGAGTACGTACATTTAATTCAATATATAATAAACAAATCTTTTCAAAGAAAGTAAGCTAAATGTCGAAGCATAAACAAATCGTGGTTGAGTAAAGAAAGTCATAAATATGCATACTTTGCGAGTGAAAAATATCGTAAGATTTGCCAAAAATAGCAGACGAGATTTAAAATAAAAAACGCGATGAATGATTGCTCTGACGGCTAACGTAAACTAAATACGCACTTAAAAAATGAAAAAGATTCCCACTTCCCCCATTATTTTTTTTAGCCATACCGAGTTTCGTATTTGCACATTATTTTCAATCACAAACTATTTCAATAAAACTTAGACAGAAAAAAAATAATTTAAGAAAACCTTCGGTTTTTAAATTTAATTATAAAACGACTTAATACATAAGTAAGTACATAACGTTATTTACTTAATAGCAAAATCAAATATTGATTTACGAACATGTATGGCACATTCTTGAATAATTTATAACTGTAGCTAAAAATAACATCAATCTGTTCTGATATTAAACACGTGAACAACCCACTTTTTGCTACTTGACGTTGTTCTATAGGGAACGTTATATTTAATTATAATACAAAATTAAGCATGATATTCTTATATCATGCTTAATTTTGTATTTATATTTATTATATAAGGTGAAAGAAAACTTCGTGGTACACCCTGCATATATCATCGAAGAAATTCAAACACATGTGTGAAATGACTAGGCCAAAGTCAACTACACTATTCCAGTGTAGTTGACTTTGGCCTAGTCACTTCTAACTTGGGTTAGCTCTGGGTAAGCTCGCCCCTCGGTACGGTGATGCATGACGGTGATGTTATGACGAGGGAGGAATTACATGTGATAAGGAAAACTTTAAATACGAATGTGGAGGTGTCCAACGGTAGAGCCTAAGAAGAAATGGACGGAAGGTAACATGGTTAGGAAAGGAGCGGCAACTGAAATCATGACCTATAGAGGAAAAGCAACTCTACATGAGAGGGAAGGACTGGCAGATGATAAATGAAGCAATAAAAAGTTAGTTATTGTATTAAATGGACGTAGAACCTTTTCCAAGATATAAATTAAGTAAAGAAATATACAAAAGTAAGTACAAATATTACCATTTAAAATAATCAAAGGCAATCTTTGCTATTATTTTTTGTTACCCGAGATGAAATCTTTGCGAAAAGATCTTATCGCAATGTCTTTTATTATGATAGATTTGTAAAAAAATATTTGCAATTCATGTGATAAGAGTGAATTTTATCTGTGTTTGTATAATATTTTAACATCTGGTCTTCTGGTTTCATACAATTTTGTTAATATTAAAACAAATAGTGACATTTTTCTTACAATCTGACTGAAATAAGATGTTTGATAAGATTAGTTAAGTCACTTAGTATGTTTCACTATAGTAAGAATCTTTATATTTTTCAAAATATCCTAAAATTAGATTTTAACTGACCAACATTGAATTCGCACACTTGACCCTGCGCTTGACACGAATTCGGTAACAATGAATTTTCATTACCGAAACATTTGTCTTTTCTGAAAAAAACTGAAACAATAATACCTTTTTATGCGAATATTCCGGTATGCTTACAGTGTTGGTACATTTACTATGAGCACTGGTTTTTCTATATTCTGTTTCCATGCGGAGTGATTTGATCGACAATCTTACTAATATTATAAATGCGAATGTTTGGTTGGATGGATGAATGTTTGTTAAAAGGTATCTCCGGGTAGGCGGCATGGATCTCGCTGAAGATTTGCATAGATGTAGACAATAGTCTGGAATAACAGATAGGCTACTAATTGTGTTTTTTTTTATCTCCGAAGATGAAGTCGGGGGCGACAGGTAGTCTGTACATATATCTAATATTGGAGTGTCTATTTTAAAATGAATTGAGTCGTAAGTATAGAACCCAATCCGGTAAGCACTATTAAATATATCAAGTTACCATGATCTCTGATCGCTTCTCCGTCCATACATTTTAGTCGAAATGTGTGAAGTTATTACAGCGAACTATTATCAACAGTTGGATAATTTTTCAAACCATTACTTGACAAAGTATCCACTAATAGATGTATGTAGCATTTGGCTATAAGCCAAAAATTATGTCTTTGCCCATTTGTTGGCATTATATCATGATGTTCTAAGAACTCGTGCATTTGACCAATGCTCAAAAATCATATGGTAACCCAAAACGAGTAGGAAGATCTTAAGAACTAGCTGTCGCCCGCGACTCTGTCCGCATGGAATTAAAAAAAAACTTAATAAGTAACTTATGTGTTCTTCGAGACTTTGTTTAATATCTATACAAAATTTCAGCGAGATCGGTTAAGCCGTTCCGGAGATACTTTCAAACAAACATCCATCCACCGATCTATCAAATTATTCGTATTTATATAATAATATAAGTAAGAAGTAAGATTTCTTATATTGTCTTTAAATAGCCGTTACACTATTTATAGTACGAGTAGTAGGAATATTCCTCGGAGTATATTTGAGTCACTTTTTTTAAGACAAAGTACATGTATAATGTAATTGTGGGTTTCCACTTTCGAAACGTTGATACAAAAAACATTCAAATTCGAATTTTCTATATAATTTTCAGTGTGACACGTTTTTATTTATGTTCGTCTATTTTTACAACGTATCAACATGATAGAAAAATTCTTGATCAACTTTAATCTGAACAAACAATACATAATATGACAATTATGTTACCAAATTGCTTACTTAATAGTTATGGGAGTCACGTATCGATAAATTATATATTTTTACACTGCAAGTGCATTAATACATTTCATTTTCCTGCAATTTCGTTGTCAAATGATTGTGAGTCGTGGTGTTTTTTTTTAATTGTTCTTGTTTCAGTAGTTGTAAGATATTCGAGTAATCAATTAACTTTCAAACAACGTAGATGTTGCATCAAAGTATTTAACATTGATCCGTTCAGTTACACAACATCACTAATTTACTTATTACATTTTCTGCAGCAAAAAAAAAACAAAGTATTGCAATACTTGGCAAAATAAACACACATATTAAAGAGATAAAATTATTGTTTTTAATTTCAGATCGCATTTGATTAGGATTTAATCGAACTGAAACCTAAAGTAAGCATTGTACACAAGTCTAATTTCGATATCGATAAACGTGTTCTGACCGCGTGCGCCATCACTATTTATAACAATGTCAGCCGGCGTCGGCCATCTTGGTTAGTTTATTTGAAAATCGGAAGCCGGCGGAAACGCGCGCGTAATTACGATGCGGGATATATCTGCGAGGAAAGTCCATCAACCAATAAAGTTGAACTGAATTGTTAAAAGTGTTGAGTTTGTCACATCGAATGTTACAGGCGAATGTTACGTTTAAAAGAATAATTGTTTGGTGTACAAATTTATTCAGGTGAGTAATTTTGAAGATTTCTTTTACGCTTTGTTTAGATTATTTTGTTATGCATTCATGTGATTTCGAGCGTAAATTTTGCCCAGTTGTTTTTGGATTGTGTTCGTATAAACTTGTTAGTGTTTCGCTTGTGGTGAAATTGCTATTTTTGTATAGCAGATCAACGTTTTCGTACAATTACATGCACAGAATATATAATATTCCCTTTTCTTTTCAAGGGGATAAAAATGGACTATTTTTTGCTTAAGTTAGTTATAAGTAGTTTGTGGTTACTTGCTCAAATTTTTCTATGAAAACAATTGGTTATTATATTTTTTTAATTTAGTTTAACAATTATTACGTAAATCGGGTAGAAATAAACCTATTCAAATAATGGTTATTAAAGATAATGTAGATCAATGGCTAAGACTTCGCCTTATAACAGAATATTAAGGAAATAATTAGTTATTACACACTTACTACAGGGTACTAACGTATGAAATAAATTCACTAATATTTTTTCAAGCATACGAAAGAAAGTAAACTTGCCGATAGCAACACTTGCTTGCTTAGGATTAAGCTGTATAACTTAATTAGTATGTAATATACAGTTGGACCTGGATAAGCGAGAGTCGATGGGAACGCGATATTTTTCTCGCTTGTAAAGGTCGTCCTTCGAGACAGGACAATGACTATCGCTTATTCAGATTCGATTGTACTGGTCACGTTATTCCAAAAATTTAGTTTTTTTAACGACGAAAAATAAAAATCCAATTTTTAAAAAAATTCTCACCAAAAGAGTTCTTTCATTAGCGAATGATGAGCTGGTTAAAAAAGTTGAGTTATTTAAGTGATTTTCCTCAAGTGTATATGCCAAGGTATACGCTTTACATTTCCTACACATTGGTCAAACACAGTCTTATAATAGGACACGGACATTATTTTCGGTCGAGTCAAGTGCTAATGAACGCTGAAATCGCATCATAATCGATTTGATAGTCTTTGTACGGCATACTAAAACACAGAGACGTGTTCCGTCTACTAATATTCGACCTAATTGCATTGTGAATTTAATGTCGTCGACTATATAAGAACGTAGAGCAATTATAATCGAAAGTTATTTAGTTTATTTGGAAGGAATGTAAAATAAAATAGATTTTTTATGAAAATTATAGTACCAACAAGGTTGACCTGTCGGTATTTGGGTTGTTATAAGCAATTCATATGTGTTTGTGTTCGAAAATAGATCGTGGTAACTTTATGGTAGAGATTAATAATTCAGGATAACCGAATTTAATTGATGCATTGCCTAACTGGCTTCAAAACTCCGTTAGCCGTGGCACTTCTCTATATTATATATACGTATTGTCATCCCTTTCATTACAATAATACGACATAGAGATAAATTAATTTAGAATTATTTTTTTAGAATTAAAACAGTAGCTGTCGTCCAATACTCCGTGTGTGCGGAAATAAAAAAGTTAATAAGTATCCTATGTGTTCTTCCAGTGTATGTTCTACGTCTATGCCATATTTCACCATGGTCCGTGCATCAGTTCTGGATATACTTACTAATAAGCATCCATCCATGCATGCAAACATTCGCATTTATAATATTAGTAAGGTTTAAAGAAGTGAAATTACTTTTACTTTATACATATGCTTGACCAGCGTAAGGGTAGAGGGCGGTTCAGCGACCGCCCATGGCGACGGAATGAAAGGGGCGCCACAGGTCTGCGAATGTCTCTCACTTAACCCTGTTAACTTCTCCTCAAAGGCAGTAACAAATAGGCCGCCGAAAAAAATGTCACTCAGATCTCCAGTAGAGCTAAAACCATCACTGGTTATGCGAGTCTGATGCTCAAATATGGAATCAGGCCCATAAAAACGTAGAGCGCTGTACATACATTCTTAATTAGAAAGTGCATGAGCTCGTACGATATTATGTCATCATAGCTCATTAAAAGAAATAGATCAGTAACTCGACTTTAAAATGTATTTTATTATTGCCTATAGTTAGTTCTATTCATTCAACAGATGTTTACACTATGTCACAATGGAGACAATTCGAATCACGATATATTAAAAATATGCCGATAGTTTTGTAAACTTTGATATGAGTAATTGACAAGATGTTATTATTAAAGTATGGAAATATTTTATTCCTTTACTTAATACAATCATGTATTAGTAATCACTGATTTCTTTCAGCAAACTTACCTAGTTTGATGATACTTGCGACGCAAGTATAGACTAATGCTGTCGCCCGCTTCTTGTTCCGCGCTGGATTTAAAAAAAAACTTATTTAGTAGCCTATATGTTCTTCCAAGCTATGTTCTACATCTATCCCAAATTACAGCGAGATCTATGCAGACGTTCTGGTGATACTTTTAAACAAACATCCATCCATCCATCCATCTAAACATTCGCATGTATAATATTAATAAGATTAGTTTCGAAAATTTACATTTCCCTGTGTACTAAGGGCCTTAGTGTAAGGGTTTTTAGGCAATTTCTCCTCGCATAAGGGTAAATTCCCTAATAATTTATTATTTTAAAATATACATACATACAGAAGGAATAAGAAATAAGATCCAAACACTGTTTTCTTTAAATAGCATTGTAATCTAGTCCATAATAAAAATCAATAACTAAAGTATGTTTTCTATTAAAATTCTTCCGGCCACGTATACGCAACAATTGTTATCTTTCGCATAATGAATAATTGACGAGCCGATGAAATAAAACGTAAAGTGGAGCGAATGCATTGTTCTGTGAAAATGAACACGTGTCGCGGTAAATTATACCTTCATGACACCAATGTATAAGTACAGATGTTTTAATAAAAGAGAATTTTAAATAGAGTTGAGTATTTTTATACCTGAGCATCAGACAATTTATAAAACACTAGCTGTCGCCCGCGACTCCGTCTGCATGGAATTTAAAAAAAAACTATTGGTCGCAGAGTAATGTTATATAGCCCAAAGCCTTCCTCTATAAATGGACTATCCAACAAAAAAGATTTTATCAAATCGGACCAGTAGTTCCTGAGATTAGCGCGTTTAAACAAACACTTTCGCTTTATAATATTAGTATACACTAGGTACCGAAAACCATGGATCCATAGATACAAAAAAACATAGTCAAATTACCTCATCATTATTGGAGTCGGTTAAAAACAGTTTCTACACCCAGATGACGGAGGCCTCATTTTAGACCTCTTTCCCTACTCCTCTCTTACAGGGAAGAGGTAGTGAATTTGACAGAGGCGGGGACGCGTAAGAAGTGAAAATATTTGCCACCTTATGATGTAAACGGTATTTGATGATTTTTCAATACTAACTTATTATACTTCTCAAGTTTCGTTATTTACCCCTTGAATTTTATTAATCCCATCTTAAGAAGATATGGATGGATTATTTTGGAAGTTTTAGATGATAGATCGATCTGGAGGATGAAAAGTTGTATCGACCCGACATTGAATAGATTTTAAGATATTGAACGGAAACGTTTAAACCTTCTTAGTTAGTAGAAATAATTCTTGCTTTTTTGATCTTTTTTAGCTTCTTCATGGGAGTTACTTTAATATTAACTTGCACATGTGTGTGATATCATTATAAAAATTCATCAATAAAATACATTAGCATTGTAATGCAACTTGATCGTGGTTCGATACAATCCGACTAATTAGTTCACGAAGCCATTTTACTTTGATCCTTTCATGTTCGTTTCGTAATCGGTTTCAATACAAATTTGTTACTGCGGTCTGTCTGTACATGGCTCCACTTAGATTAGTCTAGGTAAATTTGACTTTAGTCACGCAAGGCTTTCAGGGTTATTATTAATTTACACGGTGCACATCACAAGATTAAAATATACATGAGACACTACTAAAAATACTCTACTAAATACCTTTTCAATATTTTCTCCTGGAAATGTTGTGATACTACGCATATGCAATTTCTTAACTTTCGCAGATTATAGATAGCGCTCACTTCGCTATTTTCATCGAAATAAAACTGCTTGCTCTTTTGTTAAGTTTAATTTTGTTCCGATATCTTTTTATTCAAGGGGTCAAGCACTTGGCTTGCAATCTGCAGGTCCTGGGTTCGAATCCCGCCATGTACCAATGTGTTTTTCGATTTCCGATTTACATATGTACATTTATCCGACGTTCTTACGGTGAAGGAAAACATCGTGATGCAACCTGCACATATCTGAAAAGAAATTCAAAGATATGTGTGAAGTCAACCAACCCGCACTTAGCCAGCGTGGTTGACTATGGCCTAATCACCCTTAACTTAGGGTAGGCTCCGAGCCCCTCGGTGGGGACGTATAGCGAGCTAAAAATGATGATGATCTTTTTATTGATAGTGTAACCTAGTTTCATTTAACCTTTATGTTTTTAGCATCTGCACCTTTGTGCATATCAATCATATGTGATTAATTAATTTGAAGCAGAGTAAATTATTTTAACCCACATTCAATATAACTCAAGGGCGTCGGCATTCGATGATAAAAGTGGGGAGGGTTAGCCGATTATAAAGATTCTTAAATAAGTGACCAATCGTTTAAGAGTTATCTATGTATGTTTTAACAGTGGTAGAGCCCGGTTTAACATCTTCGCACGAATTGGCCCGGCTCGCCCGATGAAATACTACGACCACACAGAAGACAGGCGTCAAGTGGAATCACTTCCGCAATTCGTCTGATGAGTGTGCGTCCCGGAGGCCTAATTTAGTCCTCTTTCCTTTCCCACCCTTTTTTTATAAGGAAAGGATGGGAATTTGAAGTGGACTTTACGGATGAAAGGATGCATGGAAAGGGAAAATATTTTCTTTCTGTGCATCCTCTTCTCCGTCGATTAAAAGTAGGCAACGCATGTGCAATAGCGTATGTCTATGGGCGACGGTCACTTCGTTATTTCAGCGATTTCAATTGGCCGCTCGCTCGTTTGCCACGTTAATATATAAAAAATGTAGGGTTTTAGGCAATTTAAAATTTCGAAGTTGTTTAAAAAATCTATGTTACATTTTATTTACCCCGATTATAAAGGAAGACAAAGGCGCCCCCCCCCCTCCTGCGACCTCTTGGTGAAGTCCATGAAAGTAACACATTGTGCCAAGGTTTTATAAATACTGATATATTGATGTCTTTGTGGTTAATCGAAAGATATACGATACGGATCATTTTCAACGGATGGAACATCCAATTATTTCAAATGAACGCAGTATGTTATCTAAACGTAACAAGTGGGTTTCGATTTCCGTGACAAATATTGTTGTCCCTGTTTTTTTATAAGACAATGTCAGGGACGGCGATAATGTGTTAAAACAAGTATAAATCGGAATCCAAAGAATTAATATATTCCGAGTTGTTTGTCATACTCTAATGTCTCTAACAGTGAGTTTTCGCTGTTTAAATATATATAAATAGGGATATTGTTATGTTTATTTCTTTAAAAAAAATGAAAGAGATCACAATACTGTTATAGAAAGGTGTCAATGCTGTGTAAATTTACTTTAAGTAATTAATTTCAATCAGTCAGTAAGAAGCTAAGTACAATGCCATATTTTAGTAATATGAGCAAAAATATGCAATAAATTGTACGACGAATTTTATACTGTAGGTCTAGCACGAATATTTGTAATAATCGCCATCTTATCGCCAACGACAAAATTTGTATTAAGATTTGTGCAGCGCCATATCGTGCGTAGAATTTACCTGAAATCTCAAACTAATTTTGACATAATTCACGATTCCCATACCATGGCGATTGTCACAAATATTGGCGCTAGGTTCGCTGGTCAATATTTTTGTATGACTAACAGATAAGTAATTTTTTTCCCGAGTAATGTATGTTCAATCCATTGTGATATGTTTGGTCATGAACAGTCTCGTCATTCAATTCTTAATCATGCCCAAGTTTTCATAAGGGTACAGGGTACAGTTAGTCAGGCTTATTGTTTTTTTTAACATCTAGCTTCCAGTGTTAAAGTTATAGTCAACTTGGAGATGAAACGATATATCACGAGAACTGAATGAACTCGATTAGTCACAGATGGATAACATTACCGTCTTTCATTTATTTACTTTTCTTTTAAATCGGAATTTAATGGCGATTTTATTGATATCTCGATACTAAACAGATGAACGACAGTAAAATCTAACATTTGTTTATCGCAGCGCCATTGTTAAACAAAAATACACAAAAACATAAATTCGAATGTTAACGCCTTAGCACGGGTATACACGGACTGGTTGAATACAGTACCGGATTGAGTGTCAGTTGGTAAGAGGCGGATTGCAATTTAGCGGTCATTGCAAACTAACGTCCGTGTATTGTCAACTTTAATTTTATATGAACCCTACATATACATATATTTCGCCTAGCAACGCCGGCCGTTTGAAGAATTAAACCTGTAAATGGTGTCTCCAACTCTTTGTCGTTTTCTTTATCGAATATGTGTGTTCATAATTATCACAATCTAACAAATATTCATGATTAACCTATTATTATAAATATGTAATAATCTAAAAATTGTCAATACATTATGTAGACAGTAGAAGTTCTAGACGAAACGTTGTCAAAATCGTGACAAATAATCATTTGAGGGACGTGACTAAACTATTACGTTCGTAAAAAAACTTGTAAAATTTGTAATAATATACCTTCAATTGTTATTTATAAGCAATAAAACTTATAATGATTTATTAATCGTGATTTCTTCCATCATAATAAATGTATTGTGTGAAAGTAAAAATCTTTTCTTTCGACGACTATCAAAGTGGATAGATGTGTTAGAAGCGATGCTATTTTATTAGGTGAGTAAATAGTATAATATCAAATTGAGTAAGAGAATATTGGTCGTAGAAACTAGAAATCATAAAAAGAAAGTTAATATTAGACAAAGCATAGAGTTGATTAGTATTAATCGTTTCGAATCATCATCAACAGCTCACTATACGTCCCAACTGAGAGGCTCGCAGCCTACCCTAAGTTATAAGTGATTAAAAAATAGTCAACCACACTAGCCCACTTCGGGTTGCTTGACTTCGTTAGGAATACATCACAATGATTACGAATAATATAATTAAGCATTTTTCTGGCCTGATAGTTAACTTTATTGAAAACAAGATGGCGTATAAAGTCTATTTAATATTTATACCATTCGAATAAAATCTTTTTTTTTTCAATACGGTCACTGTGCCATACGAAGCTAAATGCCATTTCGTTTATAATTCATAGCATGGAGGTTGTCTTCAGCGATACAGAATAATTTAGCAACAATCGTATTTACGCCTACGCGAAACACTAGGGTGAGGTCCAAGTGAAAGCGATTAATGATTTATATATCTCAGAATTGTTATATTTTTGTAAATTTAAAAAGAAGTACAAAATGATATTATTCAAGCATTCCTTATGATATAAATGTGATAACCAAAAAGTGCCTTAAGTTAAGGTAAACATCTGTTGGTTATTGGATTTACTCAACATAAGAATTACTTCACAAAAGACCATCCTGAACTAGAATTATCTAGTTCTTTTCTATACTCACACAATTAGTAAAGGATACGAAGGGGACATAAAGGAATATATTTTATATCTCGCCATCTTTCTATGCCGATTTCCAGCTAGATCCGTACAGCAGTTCTAGAGATAACTTCAAACATCCATCAATCCAACATACATCCATATAATATTAGTAAGAAGTAAGATGGCGGGGATTTTATAATTAAAGAGTAGCTATATTCTCGCTGTCAGTCGCACCATACGTGAATTCGTGCAGAAAAACGTATTGGTAGCACGCTGTTAAATGAAATTAACTAGAGTAGTGGCGGAGTGTTGTCAGACGTGGGTGTAATGGTGATTGATACATAGTTCACTTCAATTCAGGTGATTCTCTATTCGACTTTAATACATTCAATTCATTACTCAATACGATTGACTACGGTCGAGTAGAAATACTAATATTATAAAGCGGAAGGAACTACTGGTACGATTTGAAAAAATCTTTTTTTGTCGGATAGTCCATTTATAGAGGAAGGCTTAAGGGTATCTAACATTACGCTGCAACTAATAGTATTTTTTCTAATTCCGCACGGATGGAGTCGCGGGCGACTACTATATTTAGTAAAAACGAGCCTTATATCTGAAAATATTATGTACCATGTATTCCCTAAACCATTTTACATTTTCCATCCAAATGAATTAAATAGCACTAATCGAGGCAAAGGCAGTAATCATCGACTTTAAAATTGTAGTTACGTGAAAGAAAACAAAACAGTTATCAAAAAAAAATATTGACAACACTCAATCCATCCCCCGTAGAGTTTGTGATTGACCCACATTGTCGTTCCCTACAGTATACAAATCGATAATATCATATAGAGTTATATTTAGGTAAATGTTTCTACGGACACGTCCATACGTCGTCAATATGACATGTCATCAATGTAGAAGTATGATGCAAGTTTCACACGAAGACAGAATAGTGAGACAGAATTCTAGCGCAGCAGTTTTGCTTATAGATCGATAAACGTACATGTACTAGTACGAACAAGTGAAAATAAAACACGATAGCTTATTACGTCCCCTTGTTAATGTCAAAAAAACTGCCGCAAGATCCTTGTCCACTATTTTGTCAGGTCTTGTTTTCTATGCTTTAAAAACATATTTCTGTCTAACTGCGTTGGTAGCGTCTGTCTCACGCGGTCAATTAATTTTCCGTATTATGCCGACAATATAATAATGTTCTGTATTGGTGTGTCCAAACAATATCAATTCTACCCTGCCCTACTAATCTGTGTTGCTGTGATGTCCTCGTGTGAAATTAATATAATGGAGTTGAAGATGCGAATCATACGCTTTATGTAATCGTGGGTGTCATTATAGTGGCATTGTTGATAGTAAATCAATAGCGCGTAGTAGTGATGGAAGGTTGCCGCGTTTTTATGTGATTGACATTAAAATATAATGAATCAGTATCAATAGATAGGATAACATGAACTAAATTATAATCTATGACTTGATATCACTAGCTAAGTCTAGTATGCCCGCGTCTAAATTTGTTAATGCCGTTTGCAATAACTTATGTTTAAAGTTAAAAAAGAAATATTTGTAATTTCTGTCCATAACCAATTTATTTCAAATACTTTGGTGATATAAAATTGAACTAGATTCACAATTCATAATAAATCTTATTATGTAAAATGCTTCACAGCATATTACAATGGAAAACGGTCGCGATCACGAACCGTTCGAAGTTGAAGAGAACAACGTAAGAAAAGTTATAACGAAACTAAATCAGCGAGCACCACGAAGAGCTTTGGAACAATTGGACAAATTTAGTAAAGGATTAGGGAAAGTTAATCAAATCCCAGGGAAAAGATTAGATGATCAAGCTGTACTGGATAGGATAACATTTGAAAGTGAAAGGATTACAGGAAGCCATAGCGAAGCGTCCTCTAGAAGGAACAGCGACGATGGAGGTAGAGCCAAAAGAGAAGGTATACGAGATGGTATGTTTTTGCAACAATGTTACAATTATTATAATCCATATCCATTAGTGAAGGTTAAGGCTAGGAAGAGACTCATCTCTACCTACGCTTATCCATGGTTGGATTGCCTAGAAAGTTAATAAGGGAGTAATGACTAGCATGAGTATTGGTCTAAAGGACAAAAAATCTGGTGCACCAACCGATAGAGTAAAATAAGTACAGTAAAACTCATTTATCACTCACCTTGACAATTCTTGTTAAAAGAAGATTACGTTTTAAACGCTATTTATAATACTGAAATTGCTCTTGCATCATCAGAAGCGAAAAATAAGTTTACAGATAAAGGTACTGCAGATTACGATCAGAATTATTATTTTTGCAGATGGGACTTGTTCCGAGCCACCAACAGCTAATACAAGGAATCATAACGCTTGGGACAATTTGAATAGTTCAACATCTACAACTAGAACGGAACTCAGTGTGTCCGAAAATGGCAACGATGATCAGGTAAGATTTAACACGCCCACAGCCATAGACTCGCCATGCGAGTTCACTTGATCAATCAAGTATTGGCACTAAACGTGTTAAATATTGTAACTATCCTATGGAAAAAGAATCTTAAATACATTTTAATTAGAAGTTTTTACGACGAAGTAAAAGTCTTAGTAGATTTACATAAAATTAAGAAGTTGCAGTACACACGACATACATAATTAACACGTGCGTAGGAAAAACACGTGGGAAAGTTCTGTGTTTTATAACAATTAGGCAAAGTTACTCAAATGTATTAACACCGGCCCCTAACATTGTGATTGTTTGGTAATGTTTGAACTCCGAAAAAAATTCCGAAAAACTAAAAAACAAGAAGACTGTATACATTATCAACCGAAAAAAATATACTATCAACTATCAACTTACCTTCTACTTTAGCATCACAATAGACTTCATCGTCGAAGCCATGAGACCTCACTGCCAGGCACTCCGCTCCATATCCAACCTCCTTGGCGATCCTCTGACAATCTGGCCCCCGAATCAGCATTCGGAACATCACTAGCTGACATCATGGAGAGTCCTGGAAACAGGGTATTTTATTCTTTATATTCATAAATATTACAAGGTTTTTAAAAAAAGTGGCCTGATACTTGAAACATCTATAAATAACGTTACTGAAGTAGATTTACAGTGTTTGAAAGATTGTTATATTCACGTTTCCTGCCTCTAAACATTTTGCAATTTTATTGATGTATGATATCAATAATTACATCACGAAGTTCGAAATAGCTCATTCTTTGCAAAAATACGAATAATAAGAAATAAAACAAACGCAAGCAAAGTGAACAAAAATTGTGTAATGTTGGTAGTTAATTGCTGTTAGAAATTTAAATTTGGAATTAAATATTTCAGAGTATACCCTTTGTGGAGCCAAGTGATAAAAAGGTATTAAAAATAATTAAATACTTTTCATTTTTTTGTGTCTAAATTAATTTAAGATTAACATATTTGTAGGTAGAATTGTGTTTAATCGTTTCGTCTGTCATTTATTACCTTTGCCAATGTTTTCTTGTGATGTAAATGTAAAGTTTTGTACAGCTTCTGTATTCCTACATGTCGTGATTGTGATTTTGATACAGTTTATAAACTGTACACTATAGTCAAAGGGCTTTTAACCTTAAAAACATAGCTGATTGATTAAAGTAGTCATCTTATTACAATGTAGTAACCTTTGCTTTTTTAACCTGCAAGTAAGGGACGAATTGCTCGTACGACGTAATTCAAATATGTTCAGATATACCTTCGAGAAGACCTAAAAACAAGTTCGCGGGACAGTTCAGAGGAGCGTCGCTACCGTGGCTGGAGGCTCGTGAAAAACGTGACGTCAGCCGCTGGAGCTTTCTCACCTAAGATCAAGGAAGATCTATCCACGCAACCTACAACTCCAATGCCTAGTTTTCAGGTACGATTTGTTATTTTTATTTTGCTTTAAAATCTCCTTCTTTATCTAAATTGAAAATTATGTTTTTCAGTCTAAGTCAGATAGCAAGAGTTCGGATTATACAGGTGACAGAAGGGACTCAGTGCCAAAATATTCCAACGAAAAAGAAGAAAATGTAGGAGAAACAAATCCAGACGTAAGCTCTTATTATGCTTTGATTAAATAGACATATTTTAAGGACAATAGAATGTTAATAATTAAATAAATTAAATATTAGACAAATAAACAGAATTAATACAAATGCAGATAACATATTCAACAAACTAAAATGTTAAAAACCAATCGTTATGATTCCAGGGACTTGATCCTGATTCCTTGATGTTCAGAGACGGCAGACGAAGAATAGACATGGTGCTGGCTTACGAGGAAGAAGATTATGGGGTTATGACGGAAGCAGAAGCCAAAAAGAGAGATCATAGGAGAATTTTTCAAGTAAGTTAAAAGAGAGATGCAGTTTCAATACAACTTTAAGAATTAACTTGTGATTTTTTACTAATTTTGAATTATTTTATTTTGTTTTAGGAGAATTTGATAAAAGAAGGTCTGGAGTTAGAATTAGAAAATAAATGTCTATCTTTTGATGAGAAAACGTGGTTCCTTAAGATACACATACCCTGGAAGACTGAAATGAGACTAGCAGAAGTTATGGGAATGAAATTACCAACCAAAAGATTTATAACAATTTCAGTAAGAGCTTGGGTAAATTTTATAATCTCTGATCTTTCTTGCACTCTACCTATTTGTTTAGCAATTGATTTAACAAAATAAATATTTATTTTCTACTAATTTACTAATCACCATACGCTTGAAAATTGTCGCACATAAAAATTACGAAATCACTATGTAATTTTAGTCTGAAGAAAAAATAACGGAAAAGGAGAGAAAATGGTACTCAAAATGGCGAAGAAAATGGAAGCAACTATACGAATATGAACATAGTCGAATAGAACCGGAGCCCTCATTTTATGCAGCAACCGAACAAAAAGGAGTGCGGCGGGAGGAACAGTGAGTGTCTATTTCCACTTAGCGGATAGTCGTGCGCGATTTGCGTTAGTCTCTATTTCCACTTACAAGATACTAAGAGATGTAATTGTAATGTTATTTATGCTTTTATAGGTTTCTAGTCAAAGATCGTCACACGCAATTCTCCCCAGCTCAAAGAAGTATGTTGGTTATGCAGATATTACTTAGAGCAAGATATGATAGTATTGAAACTAAGGTATTAAAATTATTGTCCTTATTTACTTTATAAAAATTGTTCACATATTTCATTCATAATTTCTTTTATTGCTTTCTAGATGGGTATTCGCAGGTTACTTAACGATGGTACTTACTTAGCTTGTTTTCCTCTCCACGAGGGACGCTATGATCTCAACAGTCCAGATGGAAGTACTACAGATAGACGGGTAAGTTTATTAACAACATTTTCCCACCATTTTGTTTCCGTAGCAAATATTAGAATAGTTTTTCATAAGTTAGACGAAGTCATAAAAACGATAAAAGGAGTTAAATGTATTTGGGTTTGCGGCATCAATTTTTGAAATTCAAGAAATGAAAAAATTATGTGAAAAAACCTTCTACGAATCAAATTATCTTTTAACAGATATGTATAAACTAGTTTGCTATTAATTATATTCTTCTGTTCGTGTACAGTAACAGTTCAAAGTTAACGTTAGTTTTACCCTTCAGTTACTTTATCTGGAATGGGCTCGACCTTGCAAATGGTACAAGAAGCAGCCGCTGTGGCTCGTCCGTCGATACTTCGGCGACAAGATCGGCCTCTACTTCTGCTGGCTCGGCTTCTACACTAAGATGTTGTACGCACCCGCTATAGTTGGAACTTTATGCTTCTTGTATGGTTTAGCCAGCATGGAATCGGATGATAACATTCCTAGGTACTTTTATATTTGTTTTTTTGTTATTGAATCACAATATTATGTACCAGTACGTATAGATAGAAAGAAGAAGGTCCTGGACGAAATTAGAATGGTTTTTATGAGTTTAGAGAATAAAGAAATTTTGTAATATGTTTCATGTGAAATGTAAATTTTTCTGCTTGAACCAGCTTATTCGTAAAGCAGCTGCTATAGCTGGCCCTATTAATCTTCCAGTACCACGATTATTAGAAGTAAAAGATTTATTTATTTATACGTTTTAGCAAGGAGATCTGTGATGCGAACGGACCAGGCAATATAACGCTATGTCCGCTCTGCGACAAAGCATGTCAGTACCAAAGACTGTCGGATTCTTGCCTCTTTGCCAAATTATCATATTTGTTTGATAACCCTGCTACGGTTTTCTTCGCTATATTTATGTCTTTTTGGGGTAAGTTTAAGGTTAATTGAACACAGTTTTTGTAATTTTCTTATTTGTTTTTCTTGATCATATTATTCTTTGGAGAATCGAAGATTATAAATATTTGTCTTATATTTTTCAGCAACAACATTCCTTGAGCTTTGGAAGCGAAAACAATCTGTATTACGTTGGGAATGGGACTTAGGCGGTGTCGATCATGTAAGTATTTATTTACAAATTAAAGTAGAAAGCCAAGATTAAAATACAGGTGCCTAACTACCACACTCAGAGACTCAGTAGGAGAATGTTTACGTAAACTCTTATTGTGACTTTAATATAAGAAATGCACACGAAGGGACAGCTTAAGCTACACATTTTTAACACCAGTATCTCCTAAAAGCTAAATTTAAGAATCTGATGCTAGTCTTTTTGTCTAAATTCAAATGGCAACATGTTTTACTTCTATTGAAACATCCAATTTGAATACTCTCAGGATGAAGAGCCACGTCCCGAATTCGAGACATCAGTAAAGACATTCCGTACCAACCCAGTGACACGTGAGAAAGAGCCCTACTTACCAGGCTGGCAGAAGACCATGCGATACGTCGCGACAAGTTCCGCTGTCTTGTTCATGGTAAGACATCTCCAAGAAGATACCATTTTTTCATATATATTCTTTAGTAAAATACATAAGGTGATAAATTTTACAAATTTGAGAAATTGGGGACCAAAATCTTAGTGCGTAAATGTTATAAGGAAGGATGATGGGCATTTGAACAAAAAAGTAATGAGAATGGATATAGATTTTCATAACGTTTTTATTATTCCAGATCACGATAGTAATGGGAGCGGTATTGGGCACGATCATATACAGAATATCAATGGTATCAGTCATATATGGAGGAAGTGGATTTTTCATTAAAAAGCATGCGAAAATATTCACCACCATGACGGCTGCTGTTATCAATTTAATAATTATAATGATCCTTACAAGGGTATGTATTAAATGCTTAAATTAAAATTCCACTGGCGAATCGTTGATATAAAAACGGTGCCATCACTTAGAAAATTTAAATACCTTAGTTTTTATGAATATTTTACAGTGGAAATGACTTAATCTTTCTGAATTTTAGCTATACTCGAGAGTTGCTGTTTATTTAACTAATATGGAGAATCCTCGGACGCAGACTGAATATGAAGACTCTTATACCTTTAAAATATTCTTTATCGAATTTATGAATTATTATTCATCTCTTATCTACATAGCGTTCTTCAAGGTAATTGTCAGAAATTAACTAAATATATAGCATGTTTCGATTAATATTTTTTTTAATAAATAGTATAACTATTTAAGGGTCGATTCTACGACTACCCCGGTGACGATCAAGCTCGCAAATCAGAGTTTTTGAAGCTAAAAGGCGATATTTGCGACCCCGCTGGTTGCTTGTCAGAATTGTGCATACAATTGGCTATCATTATGGTTGGAAAGCAGTGTTTTAACAATTTCTTAGAACTTGGTTTTCCGTAAGTAATAGTATCTTTTAAGTTATTTTTTTTTCAAAGGATTAAACTGAAGCCTCGTCACAATTACCTAAAGCAATAGTAGACAGATACTGTTACATTTTTCATTATTTAATTCTAACTAAATCATGAGTGCATTAACAATACCATCTAGTTAGTATCGAAACAATTTACCTTAATATCAGACATTGTGTATTCCAGGAAGCTGCATAACTGGTGGCGTCAAAGGTCCCACCGCGCGGTGACACGTGACCCCAGCAAGCCGCACATGGCGTGGGAGCAGGACTACCACTTGCAAGACCCAGGACGTCTGGCGCTTTTCGACGAGTACCTTGAAATGAGTAAGTCATATAAAGAAAATAGACTAAGCGGTGGACATACATTAAGGAGAAATATACTCATTAAATCCTCTATCCGTTAAAATTAGGCAAGGTATCTGCTACCTTTACTAGTGTCAGATGTCTATGAGTAGAAACCACTATTTTAGGGAATTCAGTTGGCCACTTACTCATTATTCACCAGTTACTATAAAAATATACTTGATTCGAAAATGTTGTACAATTTAAACAAATTGAATTTTCTTTTTTTACAGTTCTCCAATATGGCTTCGTAACTTTATTCGTGGCGGCATTCCCTTTAGCACCGCTGTTTGCTTTGCTCAACAATATCGCAGAGATCCGTTTGGACGCATACAAAATGGTCACACAGGCAAGAAGACCTCTCGCTGAAAGGGTGGAGGATATTGGAGCTTGGTAAGTTGTTTTTACGCCTTTTTACACTTAATTTTTGCAAAGAAGGGTACAAATAATTATATCAACTTCTTGTCCATAATCGCCGTTAATTTCTCGTATTAGTTTATAATACAAAATTACATTGTTAACATGGTACTTGTTCTTTTCAGGTATGGAATTCTGAGGGGAATTACGTACGCAGCAGTGGTTTCTAATGTGAGTGATTTAATATGTTCAATCGAATGCGATTTAGGCTTTTTTTTTCATAATTGCGATTTATTTTGCGCAGGCATTCGTCATAGCATACACGAGTGACTTCATTCCTCGTATGGTTTACAAGTACGTGTACTCGCCGGACTACACATTGGCTGGTTACATCGACCATTCATTGTCATGTAAGCTTCACTTTTCTAGAAAGACATTATTTTTTTCTTTACCAATAACTTTATTAGCCAGGTACTTCAGTAACTTTGGTTCCTGCGGCAGACTGTCCACAAGAACTGAAATATTTTGTATGTATATCAGTATTCAACACATCGGACTACCGCGAGGACTGGGGCGCTGATGAGAACGAGGTAGATCCAGCGACGTGCGCTTACCGCGGTTACCGCAATCCGCCGCAGCACGACGAGCCCTACGGTCTCTCGCCGCACTACTGGCACGTATTCGCAGCCAGGCTCGCCTTCGTTGTCGTCTTCGAGGTAACATAACTATAACCAAGTGAACTGTCATCCTCTGTGTAATTCCTGGTATAAACTTGCTTCCTTCTATATCGTTGCTACCTACGCATATGCGTAGGTAAGGGTTTTGCAAACATCCTATTGCAGCATACAAACAAGAATATGTTTTGATCTCAGTTATTTCGGAAATAAAGACATAGAGGTAATATTATTTTTGTGTGAATGTTTGCGAATTCCTTAATATTAGCAATAAGGAAGATGCTTTTAATTTTCTGTTCTTGTACTGTTCTGTTCCGTGAGTTAGCAGTTCACATTAAAACATTCAAGGTTCAGATTAAGCAGTACTATTAAATTGACTTATCCGGCCATCACACGAGAAGTTAAATTAACAATAAACAAAAGTTGACGATGTCTTGTGAGATGCTTAATAACTCTTCTTCCCTTCATAATTTCTCTTCATAACTTTTCTTCATACGTGTCAAAAAATCAATATATCTTCGTTTACAGCATGTGGTGTTCGGTTTGACTGGTCTGATGCAACTCTTCATACCTGACGTGCCGACGGAGCTGCGGACGCAGATGCAACGCGAGGCATTGCTCGCTAAAGAAGTTAAATACGAACACGGTAGACGACGCCTCTCCACAGAATACAGGCAACTAATCACACAGAAGAGTGATAGTGGAGGTGAGAATTTATAATCTACATAATTAATAATGGAAGTAAAAGCTTTTATAAGGAGTAGGTAATTTCTAATGCCCATGTCAAACATTAATGTCTATTGGCTGGATGGAGTTGACCACGTTTTTGAATTGTTAGTGAAAGTAAACCTTCATTTTTAACATTTGGCCGTACGTGCATGATTGGAAGGCTTGGAAGATTTGCCATATTTGTTGCTATTGGTTGCTAACTTTATTCACATTTTCAGAGAGACCTAGTGGAACTTGGAGGCGTCGAGCTTCCAGAGCATCGGACGGCCTAGACGCTCATGTGGCAGTTGCTCAAAGACCCTCGTCTCCGAGAATAACGCACTGACATAGTTCAAATGATCACTAGCTAATTTAAATAGAGATATCCTCATTTATGAAATTGTTCATTATTACATCGTACCACAGATTATATTTGCTTGCTGTATTGCGACCATTAGATAAAAATTGTAGTTTTCTATATAAAATGCTATATAAAATTAATTATTTGCATTTGTATTGCGGTGCATAAAGAAGGCAATTTTTACTTATTGTTGCGTTCAAATATCGAATAAACAGTTTAGATATGCCTTCATTTACCTTATATAGTTGTATTCATACTAAAAGTTGATGTTACCAACAATTTTGCGTAGGTACTTATTTGGTTGGTAATGTAGCACGTGAACGTTTTTATGACCTCTACTACTATTGCATTGCATTTCGTTAAATGAGGCTTTTAGTACGTAAAGGAATTAATATACATAGGTAATAATGTTTATAATTATTAATTTTTTTTATATTAATAATGAATTCCTTCGGATGAAAGCCATATAATTTTAATAATTAAATTCGCAACCGCACTATCTTTTAATTTAAAAGCATTTACTTATAATATTATCTTTTTGTTTTAGTACATTGCTACTAATTAATGTGATGAATAATTTCATTATAATGTAAATTAACATTTGTGATAACGCTCAGTGACATTTACCCGAAATACCTGTAGAAGAAAGTAGTTAGTTAAAGACCGATTGAATGTAAACTTACGATACTTAAGAAAGGGATCAGCAGGGTTAGACAAAGTGCATTCGCTTCGAAGCGATTCCGTAGAAAACATCAAAAATGTATGGAGCTAACGCGCGACAATCACATGACTTCTCTAAAATTATTGTCAGATCTATACATTTTCGAAGTTCGTTATGGAATCGTTCCGGAGCAAATGCACTTTGTCTAACCCCCAAGAATCAAGTACATCGCACGTCAAAGACGATTCCACGGGGCTAGACAAAGTGCATTCGTTCCGGAGCGATTCCATTATGAACTTCGAAACTGTAAAGAACTTACAATAACTTTCGATAAGTCACGTAATTGTCGTGCGTCAGTTTCATACATTTTTGAAATTCGTTATGGAATCGCTTCGAAACGCTGCACTTTGTCCAGTCCCGCAGATTCTTTATAACTACAGGCGGTCATTTAAGTTTCAAACAGCTCAGTGTGTAATAATAATATTAAAAATGGGTCCAAAAATTGAAATGATTAGATATTTGTATACTTTACTTACTAAAAGTACTTAAGCGTAATCAAAATATTGTTTAGAAGATTTTGAAATATATTCTGTCTGGTATTCGGAATTACTGCATAAAATAAATTATGTAATTATAAAATAAGAAACGTGTTTGTCCAAATATAAATGTGATACTAGTTACTTGTATTGTTATTTATAAAATTAATAATAAGTAAAGTCAAAATAAGGAATCTCGGTTATTTATAAATTATATATTCATTATACTTTAAATTATTGCTAATAATTACATACTCGATGTTTTTGAAATAAAGGAATAAAAATATCTATAATTCGTTTTGAATTATTTTTTTAACCGATTTTCAGCATCTTGTTTAAAAGTGCTAACATGAAAGGTGGCAACCCAACACCTATTATTATAGCAGGAGATAGTCAGGTAAGTAGAACTTATTGCTCTTCAAATAAATTATTACTTTTTTTCAAACTTGTTAATGTGTTTTTTTTAATATTTAAGAACAAACACACATTGGCTGTATTCAAATAACAATTTAGATATTCCGTTCCTTTACATAATGATAAATAAAATTTATAGTTACAATATGTAAAACCACAAATGATAACCTATCGACCCTCTATAAAAACATACAAATTTGTCAAGTTTAAACGGCCTATGTTTTAACCATCTTTATCATGAAAAAAAAACCAGACATTGAGTTGATAACAAAACGAATACCAATGCTTCAATGATTGAACAAAGCTGTTTAAACAAATGAGTTTTGAATTCGAAATCCATTTACGTACCATTTTTTGTAGAAAAGATTTATCAATCCATTCCTATGTAACAGAACTTTCAAACAATTCGACAAACACGTAAAAACGGTGTCCATAAATTTTCGTGAAGATTATGCTTACGTTGCAACGTATAAAATATAACAGTCCAACCTAGAGATTCGAGTCTTTGTCCGGTCCCGACGGACTATATTAGCGAGAAAATTGGGTTAGAGAGGTATACGCTCTATAAGCGAGAAAAAATCGCGGTCCCTTGGTCTCTTGTTTATTCTGATTCGACTGTTGACTTACTGTGATCCTGTTTATTGACTGACAATTAAGCAATTATGAAAAAAGAAAAAAACAATAAAGTTTTTATTTTAATTTTTATTAGCCACGCCCTCCTTTGCTGTACCTATACAAATAATCAGTAATCTTCGGCAAAATATCTTTACTCGTCAATTTACTCCACGGCACATCGAAATGATTCCAAAGCGGATCTTCCACAACGACATGTTCTATTACATTTGGCAATTGATTCACTAACCATTCATTATCTGGAGGTACAGATAAGAAATCATTTCGTCCGCTTATAACAACGGTTGGATTTGTAGTTGCACTGAGATTGTACGACGGAGGTGTAGCCGAATTGTACACTTCAGCGTTAACAACTGGTCCGTAGTCAAACTTTTGAAAATCATCTACATTCAAAGCTTGATTGTACCATAGCATACTCTTAACTGAAGTACCAGCTGGAAAATGTCCGTAGAGAACACGGATTGTCTCCGTTTCAATAGAATCCGGATGAGGAGAGTCTAATTTATCCAAAACATATCTGCACGTCGTGTCTGCAGTAATATTGTCTTTGCACAAATATGAAGCGAGCTGCTGAACGATACCACCCCATGGTAATGCTTGATAAATACCTGTTTCGATTAAGAAAGGTGCACTTATTTCATATAATGCAGTTAGCAATCTAAAAGGAATGGACTTTGTGTAAGTCAATCTTGAACCGGGAGCTAATAGAATAGCAACTTGGACTTTTTCACAGTACCTCTGCTGTTCTGAACACATTATTAAATAGATACAGGCACCTTGGGAATATCCGACGTAGTTAATTGTGTCACTCGATGTATAATTCGTTATATAGTCAATCATAGCTGGTACATCATAGCTTCCCATTTCCTGAACTGTGAAATTCCAAAATTCAATCGTATTCGGATTTAAATTTGTATGTCTTTTACTATAATAATTTCCTCGTACATTCCCCACCCATAAATCATAACATTCATCCGAAATGAGATACGCCAGCCCTGCGCCAGGCCCTGAATCCAACCAGAGATCTGAACTCATGAACAAACCGTGCATTAATAAAACTGGTGGCTTTCTTATTGGTCCTTGGCAATTTTTGCCGCGAACTATCCTAAAAATCGTCAAAATATATCCATCTTCTGTAGTTACCATATGTTCTTCCGCGGTATATCCATATTCTGTTGCCAATTCCGTGAAATTCAGTTGAGAATCCAAAGGATATCCATTAAGTACCTTAAATTGCCTTGCAATATCCAAGTTGGCGGAATTTAAATTAGCATTTAATAAGTAGAAAAGAGAGAATGAATAGAAAAGAAACACGTCCGTCTTCGAAAACATTTTTCCGAGCGCTGGAAATACCTGCGACTGGCTCTTTAAGGGAATTGAATTATCTATTTGTTTTATTGAACTGTCTACACTAAATAACTGCATACGTTCATTATCTAGTTGTTTTGCATGATAAACATGAATTACTAATTACACTAATTCGTTTTATTTAAGTCAATTTATGTAGCGACTGATATTTATACTTTACGCTGATTATCCAGATTTCCTTAGCTTAGTAAAATGTTAGTTACTCGGGGGAATCTAAAGAATTATACCTAGTTCAATTAATGGTATGGAGTTCTATTAAGAATTATGCAATGACTAAAAAATTTGATAGTTATTTAGTAAAGTAACACATTTATTCTACGGAAACAGGCGCCATTTCGAAACATTATCTCACTGAGGTCAAGTATATTCCGATTAAAATTGTTGTAGCGGTATTACTTTGTATTTAAAAACAAACGGAATTTAATAGCAAAAGTATACGACAAATAACATTTAAAGTTAATTGTTCAATACTCATCTTGTGAAAGCAGAATATTCACGGAACTCTTGGCGAAACGAAAGTTAAGAAAGAAGCTTAAAGATGGCAATGAATGCGAAAGAAGACTGGGATGACGGCATGTTTTATACAAAGATTTTGATATCGGAAACCAAAGGTTAGCCGTAGAAACTGTCATTTGATACTGGTTTCTTGTATTATACGTAAGTGAAATTATATTAAAGAAGGTTATTTTAAGATCGTTGAAGTGGTGCTAGTATGAGGTGCATTTGATAAGAAAAAAGAGTCTTGACTGACAGACAGACAGAAGAACAGACAATACAGTGATCCGAGAGTTTCGCTTTTTCTTTCTAAGTAGGGAACGGTAAAAATAGACAGAAAAGATTTGAACTCAATACCCATAATTTATCCTGGATAGTTTGTGCATGTAGAAAGAATCGAAGTGCAGATTGGTGCAGGTAATTTTTAAGCGAAAGATACAGTAGAAAAATGAAGAAAGGACGAGAACATCTTAGCTGAAAGTCTTCGCTAATCGTGTACCAAAAATACGTGTTCTATATTTTGAGTAGATATGTTCAGAGTTCAAGTTGCTATGCACCAGAAGAAAAAGGTATTAAAACAGGTATCTGAAAGGTATAACATGTTTTTGTACATGTGTTAAAGTAGTGGAAGCGCACATTAACAGTTGAGTTAGATCATCAAGTATACGTGTCAAGATGCATCGCAATTGTTACAGGAAGGGGCAATTTGTCCCGACCACCGATTCATTATTCCATTTAATTTTGTAAGTAGAACAACGACCTGAACAGTACGACCATCTCTTGAATATAATTTCCATTGTTTGATATGCCCCCGACTATTATACAAAATATATCGCTTTATATAAATGTATGAATCAGTGATACGTCATACAAAATAAGACAATTATCATTTTTAAATACAATCTTTTTATACCTATGACGTTGGGAAGATGTTCTGCACGTCATTCTATTATAACCGGTTGGAGCAAAAACGACTAAACCAATTTTTTACGAGTGAGGTGTGATTCGATTCATCTGCCTCTGAGTGTAATAGGTCAGTCGGGTTTATTGGATATGAATGACCAATATGTATTGTACAGTTGTATCTGCAATGGAAACGCACGGTTACAGCAACAAAGTGTGAACACTTGAAGACTATCAGTAACGAAATAAACATCCCAGCGTTATTGAATCGTTCATGAACTCTATTCGTTTATCAAATTGCAAATTGATGTGTGCTCAATGTAGCAAATAAACTAATCGTAGTTTACAATGACCAAAAAATCCTATACAAAAACATATTGATGGAAAAACAAAGACTAATTATACAATCAAAATCCACTGCTCTAATTGTATATAAACTGGGCATTTAAGTGCACTCTTTCTGATACATAAAGCTTTGGTAAACATCAGTTTCTATTGCTGAAACATTTGTATTAGATATATGATTAAAAAAAACTTAGAAATTTACTTTCCGAGGTATTTATTTTTGTTTTAAAATGGCACGTTTTCGGCATTAAATACTTCTTGTACTAGCTTATACTTGATTAGTTATTTCTCAAATTACGGAAATGCTAATAATTTCTTAAACGGCTTATTACCGTTTTATTGTTATAAGGCTGTATAATCATAGCTTGTTTTGTAATTATGAATAAATGTTTAAGAAAAAGCAACACTTATAATATCTCGAAATACATAAATCGTGAAACAATGATAACCCATTTAAACCAATACGGTGGAAAAAAAATAAGTCAGTGATAAGAAGAGTTGACCCAGAGCGAAAGATCAGTTGACAACTGGGCATTGACGCGGGCGGACGTCTGTGACCAGACACGTTTGGATATTAGTGTAACATGAACTAGTGTAAAAACATAAAGAAATAAAAGATAAAATGGAACATCAGAACTTGGAGAAAATGACGTCGACTAGCCTTATGCTGCCGAGGGAGAATGGGGATAAGATAGTTATTATTAATCCCAACAGTGGCGTGGGAAAGATACTAATAAGAGAGGACACAGCTCTGGGCAACTTGCCGGGATGCTCGGGATGGTCGCGGGCGCATTTCAATTGCTCTGGTGTTAAAAAACAGTGGTCGGTGTTATGCTGGGGTCAACAGTCGGACAAAAGATACTACTTCTGTAAGTAACTAATAATACAATGCATTTAAACTTGCTATATACCTTTAACTTAAACTGTATAGTCGAACTTTTCAGTTAAATTAAAACTGTCGGTTAAAGTGAACAGTTTGCAGATTTGCAGCAAAAATTCAGATATCTTTGACTATACAGTTAAGACTGAGAGTATACAACGGACTTTAGGTTAAGACTACGCTATATAGTTAATAGTTAAGCATTTGGTTGTGATTTTCATCCAATAATTGAGAAAAAAATATTGTTAACATTTCTCATTTCTTATAAGAAAAAAAAAGATAATAAACTATATCAATACAAATATGGGACAGAAGAAAGTCATAATAACTTAGGACACATTAAATCTTACTAATATTATAAATGCGAATGTATGGATGGATGCATGGATGTTTGTTCGAAGGCATCAACAGAACGGCTGCACGGCTCGCTGTAATTTCCCATAGACGTAGAACGTAATCTGGAAGGATACATAGGCTACTAATTATTATTTTTTAGTTCCGCCGGACAGTCGCTGGCGACATCTAGTAAATAAATGAAGCAATATCACAGTAATTCTAATGATATCACTTAAGCGATTACTCTTAATAGTTCTTCGAACTTTCTATACGCCATAGACTTTGCCTTATCGTAATGGAATAGATAACTCCAACAATCGTATGCTCGAATTTATTGGAAATGAGAGAAATTATGACAAATCTATCTGAACAAATTTATCTTTATAAGGCTGTAACAAAGACTTGTTAAAACACCATGTTTGTACCATCAAATTAAACACTAAGGGCCTGTCCCACCGAAGTCTTGTTAATTCTCTAATATATAACAAGCTTCAAAAATACGAAGCTGTTCGCATTTTTGTCCTTCGAATGCGAGAATCGCCTGTCCCATCACTGGCTAGATAAATGTGCAAAAATAAATCTAAAGTTTAAAAAAAAAACAAAAAAATATATAACATTGTCATCTAGCGAAATATGTTAATATATAAAATCATATTGAATTGAATTCTAGACAATAACAACTAACAACTAAAAAGAAAAATCTGTAGTATCCGTACACTGTGATGAAATCGAATTACCTTGAATTCAAACCTATAACTATCAGATGGCTACTTGCGGATGTATAGCTATCGTAACCTAACGAAACAGTTATCTAAAACTTTTAAAAACCTTTATCATAAAACTCGCAAGTTGTTAGAAACTTTAAAATATTATTATTCAAAGTTTAAATGCAAACAAAAAAATTTCAGAAAAAAAAACTCTAAGTAAACTAAGAATTGAAAATTCTACAGGGCGAATTTAATCGATCACATTTGACAGTACATTAAAATTCAACAACGTAACTTTGTAACGGCGGTCAAAACTTTTTTTAACATAATAATATTTTATTCCCGTAGTTAGAACTACAATAATTAAAACGAATACATATTTCATATTTATTGTAATAATGATTATAGAACGTTATTATAATGTTGCGTCTGTGCAACTTCTTTTCTTTTTAAACACATTTTTTTTAATTATAAGATGACAAAGGAGCAAACGGCTTTCTGAAATATCAAAGCGACCGCTACTCATAGACAACCGTAGTTGCTTTGCCTACTTAATTTTACGATTTATTCACAATTATCGATGTTTGCAAGTTCACCTCACGTGACAAATGTGACCTATTAAAAAGTGCGATAAAATGAAAAGCTTACATGTTAAGTTCTAGTTATTTGGTTTTTAGAGTTGCTTAACTACACTTCCGGCAAGAAATCAGACATTTTGATTCTAAATACACTCCATTTTTATTAAAAAAAAACTAGATATTTACATACAGAAGATTTTTTTACGACATGTAAAACGATTTTTCATTTCATGTTTAAAGATTATTCGATTCATCTGCACCGAAATGTCATAAGTGTAGGACCATGTGGCCTAATGTTTTATTAAAGTTATTTAATGAATAACAGTTCTTGTTTTTATTAAGTTGTTTAACTGGTTGTATATTTAAATAAATTCCAACTTGATACCTTCACGCGTTTTTGAGAAAAAGGTTCTTGACAGACGGACAACAAAGTGATCCTATAAGGGTTCCGTTTTTTTCCTATGAGGTACGGAACCCTAAAAGCATCAATAAGCATGATACCATACTCCACAAAATTGGTTCAGTCGTACGCTCTACGCCAAAATGGTGCTTACATACATACGTATGTACATACAAACTTACACACATAAAAAGTTACATACGCAGGAAAAAAATCTCCTATTGCTTAAAAAAAGAAAATATATTACATATAAATTAATTCCTAAACAACACACGTATTTTTTTTATTCTTATCTTTAATAGCCCTTGACTTAGTCCGGCCGTAATTAAAAAATGTTGTAATAAATATACTCTATGTCCCCAATAGAGAAAGAATTTTTCAAATGGGTTTAGTAGTTTCGGAGCCTATTCAATGCAAACAAACAAACAATCTTTCTTCTTTATAATATCGGTATAGCTAAAACCTGTCTGTTTCAAAATATATGAGATTCAATCCTCGGGTAACTAAGCGCGAATGGAGGAAGGTCAACAAATCTCGCGTAATTCAAACCTCAACATGATAAAAACGTGCTTTATATTTGGAGTATAAAATGTGACAATTATAAAATTTACAAATTTCTTTCACTAGAACTGATAATCTTACTATTCCTTACTAATATTATAAATGCAAATGTTTGCATGAATAGATCGATAGATTGATGTTTGTTAAAAAGTATTTCCAAAACTGCTGACTGGATCTCGCTGAAATTTAGGTAGATATAGAACATATGGAAGAACACATAGGCTTTTTGTATTTCCTCGTGGACAGAGTGGCTGCCGAAAGCTAAAACATTATGATTCTCAATTTCTAATTTAAGTTTTATAATACTGAAGCGAGGGTTACTATTATAATGTGCTCCCGGAATCAACAATGAGGTTATACCAAGGAGTTTGATACAAAACATAGCATAGCAAAGCGTCACCTTGAGAAACATGATACAGCAAGTCTACTATGTCTGATATTTCTCTATTTACAGCGACCATTGACTGGAAAATAGTTACGTTTGTACATTACGCTACTTGAGATAGCAAGAAACAAGTAATACAACATTTCAAGTTGATGAAAAGTTCGTCTTATTATGTCTTAGTAAAAAATCTAAATGTAGAGTATTAAAAATTATATATTGTTAAGTTATAAAGAGAAAACTGATTTCTATGTAACCTGTAACTACTTTTGAAGTTTTTTTCTCATCATATTAGTGAATTATAATTAAATGCACTAAAGCCTCTTAACTACATAACTTCAAGTCACGTTCCCGTTCAAATACTATAAGCAGCAACAAATATGGCAAAAAAAATTGTGACAAATTTCGTAGTTGTCATGTCATTGTTTAGTAATGTTTACTTTTCCTCTAAATAAATACCAATTAAAAAAACATATAATACTAATAGTAAATGTAAACTACTAATATTAGGCGTAGTGGCATGACAAGATTCATTGACCTTCAAGACATGGAAAATTCATTAGATTCCTGAACTATGTGTATTGAACGGGTGTACATCTTGCATTTTAATTGATATTTCATACATAGAATCGTTCGCTCAATATTTATCGTTGGACAGGTTTTCTTGCGCACGCGTCGATTTGGAATTCATTATGTTAAGTTACGCAATTGATAAATTATTGTATGGTGAATGCTTTGCATTGTAATTCCCTAAAAAGGCACATTAATTATATGCCTTTTAGTAAGACTTTACTGATATTATAAATGGGAAAGTTTTGAAGGATATATGAATGTTATCACGTATCTACAGAACTTCTAAATGGGTCTCTATGTGATTAGGAATACTGAGAGATTACAGCCTAAACTGATCCAGAGGCTACTTAGTTTGTTTTTTAATTGTAAGCATCCGAAGTCAAAGCTCACAACTAACATGCGATAAGTACCTATTACAGCAGTGTGCATTTCAACTGTAACTGGGTTTGTTTTCAAGGTCTAAATAACAGAAGTGATAAAAGTGCGAATTTTAAATCTATACTTAACTTTCGCTGAATAGTTTTAGATACATCTTAAATAGGATATAATTTAACAAATTCGACAAACTCCATCAATTACGACTCAATTCTAAGCACGTGTTTTATACATTCATAGGCGATTCATGTAAATTTTATTTAAAATCTGTCTTTTACAAATAACCAAAAGTAAACTTTGGTAACCATTTACTCAGTGTCTATTCAACATCATTAGTTAATAAACTATTTCCCAAATTATTAATAAGTTAAATATCATTACTAAATCTACATAAATCGAGTTGAGATTAACTGATGTAAGGGGGACGTTTTTTGCTATCGGGGGAGAGGGAGTGTAATCTTTAAAGATACTGTGCTTTTGGGGGAAAGGCGGGGTTATGTGAGATACATAGGCACTAAAACACAGTCGCGTCGGTTCTCATCCACAAGTAGGTCTGCTAGAGTTCCAAAGGGACGCAATGTACTGGTCCAATATGTTATTTGTGACCATGTTCAGATAACTGTGTTTCAATGAGATTTAACGAAACCATTGCAAACTTATCTAGTAAATATTATTCCACTTTTGTTTATTAACACAAAAGTAACTTAAGCCAGCATCAGTGCGATTTATTAAAATGTAGGAACCCACTTATTAATCTGAATAAATTATTTCAATTTAAAACTCTTTATATTTAAGTAAAAACATCATTATTTTTTTATATATTTGTTGAACATATATTATCATATATTTGTTTAAATTAAAAAAAAAAACTTTGTCAAGGCTATTAATGTCTTCATTGAACATTGATAACTGTTGCCTCTTTAGATTAACACTTATAAAATTATATTACTGAATATTAACGTCTTTCTCGTGTAAGACCTTTGACTATAGAAAAAGGAAGTAGGCAAAAAACTCACCCTTGGACAAAAAACTTTTCATGGCGGGAAAAGTAGAACATAAGCACTTTATGAGATTACAATCAGATAAAGTGCAAATCATGTCGACACGTCAAAATTGAAATTAACGTGTCAGCATGATTTACACATGTTTATGAATTATGTGCGTTCTCAAAATTTGCACACAAAATACGAACACATAAGCAGTTATTGAGTTTTTCTCGAAGAGGGAAATGCGCGAGTTTTACAGGTCCAATCTCTTAAAAATCAAAGTATAAACTTATACGTATATATTTATCGCACACAACACTCCACTCATGCATACAATTCTGTCAGGAAAATGTGTACTTAACATTTTTGACCACAAACCTAATCGTGAATTAAAGTAAAACATATGCAACCCGCACATATTTACGAGGAAATTCAAAAATATGCGTGTAAGCCGACCCGCACTAAATCAGTGTGGTTGACTATGGTCTAGTCACCCTTGACATAGGGTACGCTCTGAGCTCCTCAAGGACATTTAGTGATGTAATAATGGCGATGAAACGTGAGTTGCACCATTCTACTAATTCTTGTGTATAATCACAGTTTAATAAAAAAAATATCAAAGAATTGCATATTAATCTACTAAACAATCTTCCACGACATTAACTACAAAAAAATAATTAACATTCTAAAACTAATCGTACAATTAACCCGTCATTATTTACATATAAAAACGGAGAAAATGTAAATAGAGTAAATTCATTCTAAAGGAAAAAACATCGTTAAATCATCTGCAAATTCATTCTGTCATTAGGTTTTGAAATCTTGCAATAATTGTTTTAATTGTCTTAACGTTTCTCAACAAATTACATTTACATGAGCGCCAGTATTTTTATAACTTCACTAACACCTTTTAAGGTAACAAACAATTACATATTTAAAAGGGAGTTTAATCGCGTGTAATTATCTACTGAAGTTGATTAATATGCATTAGGTTGTTATTTTTTTATTTATTATCAAAGTTAGTTATGCTTGCATATATTCATAATTAATAAATTCATTTAATTACAAATATTTACCTTAACATTTCTGTTTTTTTTCTTAATACATTCAACAATACTAGTTTCGCGTTAAAATTATACATTTATAGAAAAATGTAACAAAACCATTTTTTTTTTATAAAATATTAGCAGATTTTTGTGTAAATTTACTAATATTTCTTTTAACCATTCCAAATAAGCTCGATAATCGAAAAAAGTTTTAATATTGATGCATAAAATATTAAAAACTTTTTTCGATTATTTAGATGAATTTTTGATCATAATTTTTTTTAAATACTCTACAAAATAAAATTTTGTAGGTTGCCAGCTTTTTTGTAAATCATAAGTCCATTAAAAATTTAATAAATAATAAAAAAGATACACCTCTTTCGTCAAAAGAAACAGAAAACTAACACGACAACTTTTTCAAAGGTAAAGCCGATATTTAAAATGCTAGTTAAATTGTAGTTTTCAATGTTATCTACACACATTTAGTTTTAACTGTACACTTGAACTGTACAATTGAAACTGTGCAGTTAAAACTGAAGGTGTGTAGTGGGTTTTATTACGACGACTAGAGTTAAACTCTTGTTATTGCTTGAAAATATTAAATTAAATCGGGTACATCACTAAAACAGAAAACCTTGTACCTTATCATGGTAAAATTTAATCTCACCAAATGACGGACATGACTTTAAACTATAGATTACATGACTATGAACTATAACCTCAAATATTTTATTCTTTTACGTATTCTGTTATATTAGAGTTTAAAATTGACTAATTCAATGAGGTCCTATTAATGTCGGAACTCGTTTTTTGAATTTAACGACTATTGTAACTCCGTTAAAAAATAGAAACAATATTAATCTTTCCGAAAGTAAAAATTTAAATATCTTGTTTAAATCATAAGTTAAATCAATAATTTTTTTATGTTTAATATTCTTGTTTCTTGCATATTTTATAAGCTATAAAATTTGTCAGTCAACGAACGCGTTTTTATAACAAAATGCGTAACAACACGAGTGTGAATCGTGTTAACTATGTTTCAATGAAAGTCGAGTTTAGTATTTGACCTGTAAGATAAACAGATGACGTAAATATTTAGTATCATTATGGGGATTTTGTTACGATATAGTAACAGAAATGGAATTACGTATGCACATAATTTACAAGATTACGAATACTCTTAATACATACGTGTTTTTTTTTAGAAAACAAAAAAACAAAAAATCAATTTGATAATCGGAATTACTCCATATATTTATTATGTACTACATACTTATTAGTTTTTATAATCATACTACAAACTAATATTATAAATGAGAATGTTTAGATGGATGGATGAATAGATGTATGTTTGTTTTAAGGTACCTCCGGAACGACTAAACAGATCTTGATGAAATTTGGCAAAGATGTAGAACATAGTCTGGAATAACACATAGAATGAAGGCATCAGCTAGTTTCACTATACCTATTAATTAAAACGTAAGAATATTAATTAAACATTTAAATTCAATATAATTTTTGTGGATAGATTTTATCGTAGGTTTCCATTGACGATAAATTCATAGTCAGTTATAAGACAGTATGAGAATGAAAACAATTTGTCTCGACAGTGGAAGCCTACAGTTACATTCTGTTGATCATATATACTCGTATTGTAACCAATGACTTTATTGATGAAATTAAAATTTATTGTATTTTAGTGATCTGCCCTCTTTTTGGTCAAGGTAGTTTTAATTTTATTTATTACCGAGCATTATTCGAATTCTTTAAAGTTATTGTACACATTAGTGAGGGTTTTTACTGTCGAAATATTATATAAATTATTTTTTTACCTATCTTGTTTTTTAAAGAGAAAAAAATATGTCGTTTTTACAATGTATTGCGGTAGTAGAATTTCAAAGTTACTATATTAAAAAGGGTTCTTTTTCGTGTCCATTCGTTAACAATAAAATTAATGTAATTAGTTACAATATTTGTTTATTCAATCGAAATTATTTAATGTTTCTTTTATCAATTGTATTGGAATCACGAACATTCGTAGAGCGATAACTTAATTTCAAAGCTACCATCGTATGATCAAGTTATCAATTTCTGTTATCTAATATTTACAAACATTTTTTACTCATAATTAATATAATAAAAAAAACTTTGTTCTGGAACGAACTAATAATTCTATAGAATAGTTTAAATGTAACTTACGCAGTACCTTAGTATAGTTAACACAAGGATTAGGATCCTTAAGCATGTACCAAATGCATAGTGTTATTCTATAACAAAGACATTTAAAACGTAATAGACTGGACATTATAAACACATATATTTATGCTCAAAAAGATTTACCGCTGATATAATTTTGGCAGTTTAGTTTAACAGCGGAACTGTCGATTATAAGCATTTATGCTAAAAACATTGGAGAAAAGTGCTCTAAATATATAATTATATAAGAAAACAGCTCTATAATTATTTAAATCTGTGTTCCAAAAAATATTTATAAGACTTACATAGCTAATATGACGTCTATTATTTTCAATCGGGTCTATTTTAGGTTACTGTAGGCTAGAATTTGAAGCATATGCAAAAAAAAATCTTATACAGGATGAGAGGGAAGTCAATTTTATACGTGTGTTTAAGAGTGGAAACAGTATATGTGAAATGTTTTATTTTGTTCCAGTACTG
The DNA here is from genome assembly GCF_000836235.2 of Papilio xuthus. Classification (NCBI taxonomy): domain Eukaryota; kingdom Metazoa; phylum Arthropoda; class Insecta; order Lepidoptera; family Papilionidae; genus Papilio; species Papilio xuthus. Next base: position 4,237,370 of record NW_013532703.1, on the reverse strand, counting down.
GTACTCCTGTCTGCCACCTTCGTACTAAGTCTCATCGGCACAATATTATTTTGCTTCACGAATACAATCAACAACGCTATATTATCCGTAAGTATTTTGGTTCTTTCTCATTGTTTTACATGAAAAAAAAAGTTTGAATAAAAATATAATTAAATCGTCAAATAACACAAAATCGCTTAAAATGTACAAATTAAAAAAAATCATGAATCTCTTTTTAATTAAAATAAACATTATTATAAAAATAACCCATTGACTGACATTAAATTATTTTCGATTTGAGTATTGGTTCGTATACATTCTTTTTTTATTTACCACACAACATTTTAATATAAATGTTACGAATTGTAATTCGTAACATGTTACAAATTGAAATTACAAACATGTTACAAAATGTAATTTGGAACATCCTTTATATCATATCCTCAGAACATGGTGATAAGGAACAACAGTGTCGCCTATGATATGTGGAGGCGACCAACCGTACAACCTTTGATGAAGGTATATCTCTTTAACTACACCAACTGGGAGGATGTCAAAGAAAGGCGAGCGAAACGACTACATGTGGAAGAAGTTGGGCCTTACGTGTATTCGTAAGTATTACACATATTATGCTTATATACCTCACAAAAGCCTCCCCTATAGTGGACAACCTAGTTTTTACAATGAGGATTGTATAATTTCACACATCTTTTAATTTCTTATCACATACGTTAAAAAACAACAAAGATACAGCTAAAAAACCAAATTACATATTGCAAATAAACTAAAGTATTGTTTAGACTTTACAACTATTTTCTTATTAAAAAGTATTTATTAATTAATTATTACACACTAGCTATCGCCCGCGACTCCGTCCGCGCGGAATTAGAAAAATTAAACATAATTTGTAACCTATATGTTGTCCCGGACTACGTTATATATGTTCTATATGCCAAATAACATCGAGATTTGTTCTGGAGATACCTTCAAATAAATATCCATCCATCTAAACATTCGCATTTATAATATTAATTAATTAATAAAGTAATTTAAGATTGATCTGTGGTGATATGATTATTTATTTAAAAAATGATGTACGCAATCTGCTTAACTGTATCAATATTATCAACGACCTTAAAACTACGTAATGATAACAAAATGTAAGTAATTTAACCCTCAGGTCTTTCAATAAAATTTATTTTAAATTAAATTGAAATCACTAGTAATCCAAACAATAAATTATCGATGTTTAAAGTCACAAGTGTCAATAAAAGAATAATAAAAATAACGGTATCGGAATACTTATAACCAACATGAAAAGGGGAAAGAAATAGACTACGTCAGGGATGGCCAACCAATGGCACGCGGATCATGTACAAATTATCTTAGGAGCGAATACAAGTGATATCATGAAAATCAAAGTCAAGACTATTTGATTGCACGTCTATGAACTTATCAAACATACGTAAAGGTTCGTCACCCCTGAAGTAGGTGTTTATCAAATAATAATTGAAAGCCTAACACTCTGAAGAATACGTACGGAATGACACCAATATCTATGTAGTGAGTATCAAGTTGTCACATGGCAATTAAGGCAATGTATGAACAATCGTATGAATTGCTTGTCGATGGTCACCGGTGGTTGTGGTCAGTGGCCTGTCTGCGCCGAGTCTAATCCGTTAAGCTTGGAGGTTAGATAAACTGCATTCGCTCAGCGACGATTCCGTAACGAAATTCAAAAATGTATAGAACTGACATACGATAAGTCACGTGATTATCGTGTGTCAGTTCTATACATTCTTGAAGTTTATTATGGAATCACTGCGGAGTGAATGTACTTTTTCTAACCCTCAAACTATAAAATGTTGGATACCAACGGTTATAGTTCGATATACATCTGTCAGTTGAACAAAAGTGAGTATAGCTTTGTATAATCAACGATAGTATGACGATAGTTTGCGTCAATATTTATAGCAGTCATAATCTATGTAATTTTGGCTAGTTTCATAACAATAACAAGAGAACCGATATTACTTTCTTATCTACGAGTATTTTATTAGAATCGCCATCGTACACACACACTTACATTTTTGCACCACGCGTAGGCACACAAGGACATTTTTATATGTATACGAGTTTGTATGGAGATAAAAAAAATGGAAATATATTACAATTGTAAAAGTTTTGATGTTTGTTAGAATCTAACAAAAGCCCATGTTCGTCGCCACTATTACGTATTTGGAGTAACGAAACGATTGCTTGCTTAACGCAGACTCTTTTCAAGTCTCTGTCTCATGGCGCAGCCGCTAGTTCGGAAACAACCATCTCAAGTACAACTCAACGGATATCGATAAAATTTGACATAGATGCGGGACATAGTCTGGAAGAACACATAGTCTAGTCTACAAATTCATTTCTTTTTAATTCTGCGCAAACGGAGTCGGGCGACTTCTTCCTTCATAAAATGCGTTTATCATTTTTTTTTATATTCTCAAATCATTAATTGGACACAAACCACGGAGCTTTGCTTCATCCTTGAGTAAAGAGTAAATTAGTAAACAAATATATACTTACGTGTACAGACAATAGTGTAAATATAAATAACTGAGCAAAGTGCGATCAAGATAACCTTCTTGCTTTCCCTTCTACGTATGAACTGAATAATATCAAGTCTTCATTCGCTTGGAGATAGGATAAATAAGAGCAAAGGTCACAATTTCACTAGTAAAACAAACCATTACGCATTGGGCCAATTTGATTGTATAAAGCCTTGCCACTAATGTAGGCTTGAGCCGTTGGCTGTGATCTGGCAATAACAAACCTATGAATTTAATATCGTGTTAAAACTACGTAGAGTATATGCAGAAGCATTTATCAATCACGTGTACATGAATAAGCCAATTGAGTACTCATTGAGATAAATTTTTAAGTAAGCAATCTTTGTAAGGATGGAATTCTTAGCGAATTCATATTTTATTTTAATTTGAATGACTTCAGTCACAACCGCTGGTTGGATGGTTGTTTGTTAGCTTGTAAATCAACAGCTAGACTGATCTGAAAGTTTGGTAGACACATTGATTACTGTCTAGATTAACGCATAAAGTTCTTAATAAGTCGTTTATTCCACTTGGAGTCGCGGGCAAAGGCTTATGTAATTACAAAACAAATATTTAAGTAAGCTAGCTAAATTATTAACCTATGTCTTAATTTAAATATACATTAATTTTAGTTATATTGTAGCTTTTTATTATTAAATGAAAATTTACTATAAGTTAGTGAGCTAGTAGACTACGCATTATTGAAGTAAGTGTTTAAAATAATTTACCGTAAGTATTGACCTTGTGTTAGTTGTATTTTGCGATTAGAACATTAATTGGTTGTCGAAGGGAATATCCATATTTGTAATACTGCATTTAGATTCGTGCTCGTGTTGTCCATTTAATGTAAATACATTCCGTATAAGTCTAAATTAAAAACCCGTAAAACATTTTTTACTAAGACCTTGATCCAATCCTCTTATACGCAGAGTATAAAATTCCGAATTATCACGCGTACTAGCCAATGTTTAACTAATGGACTGAATGACTGATTATTTTGATAACAAAGAAACTAATGGTAACGAAACTAATACTAAGTGCCAAAAAAGATGAAACTAGACGCCCTTACTTAATAACCCCGTTCATACAAAATCAGTCAAACGATTACAACAAAAGGGACATACGAAAAGCTACTACGTGTTATAAGTTACAACTAGCTGTCGCCCGAGACTCCGTCCGCGCCGAATTAAAAAAAAAACTATTGGTCGCAGCGTAATGTTATATAGCCTAAGGCCTTCCTCTATAAATAGACTATCCAACAAAAAAAGAATTTTTCAAATCAGACCAAAGTAGTTCCTGAGATTAACGCATTTAAACAAACAATCAATCTCTTTCGCTATATAATATTAATAAAGATCTTTGTGGTAGTGTGTAACAATATCTTTAACGAAGTGTGTAATTAAAAAAGCTCATGGTTGTTTACATTCGCAGGCAACAGCTTGAGCGAGTTAATATAAAATTTGACAAGGACAAGCTGAGCTACAACGAAAGGAATGACTTCAGGTTCTTGCCTGATAAGTCCAAAGGCGCGCACTTCGACCAGGTTAATGTGCCTAATCTACCACTTCTCGTAAGTACATCCTTACAATAAAATACTTATTATATGGTTGCTTTTTGATTAATATTCTTCAGTTGAATAAACAAATAAATTTGACGACTTGACTAAAAGTTCTTTGTTTCGTAAGACACCAAAGGTCCCTTAATCTTATTAAAAGACAGCGGATCAAACGAATCACGGTGTCAACATTTTTCTAGTTGCTTGTATAGTTTTTAACAGTATATGCTCGTTGTTGGTAATTATATTCATATGTTTGTATTCACAGGGTGTCATATCAAAAGCCAAGGACATGCAAATCAATGGTTTTGCTCAAATGACTCTTAATACTGCGCTCAATTTCGGTAACCATCCTGATGCATTCGTCAAATTGCCTGTACACAGGTAAGATGCACAAAGTTTGTCCTTTATTTTTGTAGTCAGAGGTATATGAGCAAGCGGCCAGGATTTAAAAAAAGCAAAGTAACCGCTACCTTTAGACATATGTAAGAAAATAAAATGTGACTGTATTGTTTTTTTAACATTGCCAAAGAAACCGAATCGTTCCTTAACAAAAATGTTTCCTCGGCTGTACCTAATCACTTTAAAACATCTACTAATTAATGGGTGTAGCGTTCGTAATCAACACAAGTACACATCGCTGGCCTCAATATGTCACTTTGATGCTACAAATCATTGTTTGCGTTTCTAATTTACGATGAAATAAAGTCACATCTTTGTACCTCACAAAGTAAATGACTGTTTAAGACTGTAAGATTTAGGGAATTGTGTTTGCGAAACCTTTTAAAAGGACATGTGGAAATGTGTTTTAAAAACATTGAAACATAAAAATTACCACTGAATCTATCTAAACCATAAAGTAGAAGTTAACTTTTTTACTTTTCAGGTTTCTATGGGGCTATGATGACACTATAATCGACACTGCGAAACCGATCTTAAGCTTGCAAGGAAAGTTAAACTTTAAAAAGTTTGGACTTTTAGTTACTGTAAGTATCATTTCACTTTCATTTATCTGTCCAAAAACAATTGGCATTCAACAAAGATAGTACATACTACGTTTTGTATTAGTGGAAACTCACGTTTATAATATTTTGTATTTTCAGAAAAACGGCACTGTTTCCGAACGTCTTACAATAAACACGGGGGAAATTGACAAAGATAAGATGAATATAATACAGGAGCTAGATGGAAGAGAATTTTTACCTTACTGGTCGAGCCGGGAATGCAATAGGTACCTCATTTTTTAGAAACTACGAAAAGTTCTTGTCAGTTAAAGTGACCCGGAACTATATTATAAGTTTAGTCACCAGCGCCTCCGTCCGCACGGAATAGAAAAAAAAAGCTAACAGTAGTAGATGTGCTTCCAGAATATGTTCTACATCTGTGCCAAATTTCTTCGAGATCCGTTGAACAGTTCTGGAGAGACCTTCTAGTATCCATCCACTGATCCATCCATTTATAAAAGCATTCGCATTTAAAATATTAGTAAGATTTGTAAGATGAAACTTAATCATTATGATGGTACAGTCCGACGAACATAGACTTAGAAAGAAGCTACTATCACGGTTAGTTCGGACATAAAAAAAATATGACACGAAAGCTACAGTAAGACAAAGATCTTGTGATATTAACAGGATGGCGCTAGTGAGCTATCATAATTTACTTTGACTTATGTCCCCTGGATTTGATATCCTTGTCAGTGTATGATACCGAGTCAGATGACTGTCGGTCTGTAAGCCTATAGTGTCTATGATGCCCACAGGCTCACCTAATTGTGTCGGTCTATGACAGTAAACAACCGAACTTTAAAATACGTGATGACGTCAATAAGAGAGGTTTCATTATACGCGTTTAATTGCAAATAGATGAATGGAATCCAACAATGTTTCGTTCAAAGTAAACATTATGAACGCCATTCAGCGTGTTAACTCAATGAGACTCTATTTACGATTATTTTAACTATGTATCCATAGTTCAATAGTTTATCTATATTACATGCGACGTCTCACTCAATATCACATATTGATAGTCTGTAAAAATATTACACACGTTTTCTAACATTAACTGCTGTATTCAGAACTATCTATCGCCCGCGACTCCGCTCGCTCGGTATCAAGAAGAAAACATAATTAAGTACCTACATAATTAAGTAACCTATGTGTTCTGCCAGACTAGAACATATGTATGTATACCGAATTTCATCAATATCCGTTACGCTGTTGTGGAGATACCTTCACACGAACATCCATCAATCCAAACATTAGCATTTGTAATATTAGTATGATTGAATGATTGCTAAGGGATCCGCTTAGTGTAGATTATGTAAGAGGAAACTACTACATTAACAATGAATGAATGAATGAAAATAACCATTTATAGTAGAAATAGTAATGATTAGTACGATCATTTGTTTTTATATTAATAAATACTATCCATGGTTTGTCACTTTTATAACTCAAGTTATTTAATTTTGTGGATTTTCATTGGCTAAATACCCATACAAAAAAGTATTTCTGTCTCACTTTTATATAGGGAAAGAGAGGAATAGCAAAATAAACGACAAAGATTATGATATCTCTTTGCCAAAAAACGTCAATACCTTTTTATGTAAAAGTATTGTAACATTACTATCAAAGACGTCATACAATCAATGCTGTATACACGACTACATATTAATATTATATACTCGTGGTAGATATAGCACGTGTTTAGAGAATAAAGTTTTATACTAGTCACGCGTGTCGATAAACTTCTTAAGAACCATTTAACCTTTTTAATCAATAACCCATTCAATATTCAAAAATTGTGCCAACCTCTGCAATCCCGGTATAGTCAATTGAGCAGGAATAAAGTTAAGGCTTGATAAGTTAATGTTCTGTCATGGGATTCAATGTAACCAACAAAATTGTGGTACGAGGCAAAGTAACTCTAGGATGTCAACTAAAATATTGCTATTCCCCTTTTATTAAGTTGTCACTCCTGGGTACAATATTACCTGAATATTGTATTTATAATTAATATTTCAGTATAGAAGCATCCGACGGAACAATATTCCCACCATCGATGCTGGATCGCAATAAGACCCTGTACGTCTTGTACACAAATCTCTGCAGACGTCTACCCTTCGTTTACGAAAAGGATGTTGAGGTAAGAACTAAACAAACAACTTATCTACTTCATAAAAAAACGTATTTATCTATAGCTTTAATATAAAAATATAACCTATTTATTATTCTACATTTAAACGTCAGTTTAAATTGACGACAAATTCATCCTCAAACATTTTATCTTTGAAAACTCACAATGTATTGCTTGAACTTCCGAACCCGATAATACCAAAGTACGGCGTATGGATAAAACAAAAGATAAAAACAAACGCCTCTAGATAACAATGCATGGGGCAGACAACAGGAAACAAGAAATAAAACTATTTTCAAAGCACTGATAAAGCTGAAAGGTTAACGCCGACTCGTCAACTCCTTGCGCACTCGGCACTACCATAGGATCGCCACGGCATACACTCGTCGTTGCTTCGACGGCGCTTATGGAGCGAGATAAATATATTTTGTTAGCAAAGCTTAATGTCATTTGTTTCCACGGTTGGACGGCGATCACGAGGTTGGGCGGTGCGGCCGGGTGGACGAGGACTTTAGGAATGCGCGTTAACCTTTAAGCAAGTTGTTTTTAGACATCAAATTACATTGTTGCGCTAAAGAAAAAAAGCTGAAATTCCTCCGCTAACTAAGAATTTTTATTACACCCATTGAACGTATTTGTTTACATAGTATTTGCAAATTAGACACGGTATTATATTTACAATATAAGCACATTACAGAGTATTTACGGTTTCCTAGATTTTTTAAACCAACCAGAAACCCCTACTGATATACGATATATCCCTATACACTTCTAGATAGACACTTGTAGATAACAAAAGGACATATATGCAAAACATTACCCCCCGTCAAGGCAAACGCCACGTGCACTGTGCAAGAGGAAATCGATAACATATCGATTTGTACGGCACGTTATGTCCGCTTTCGTTGAGCTTGTAATCTATTACAGACAGCGGACGGGGTCCAGCTGATGCGTTACCGGATGCCGTTGGACGTGTTCGACGACCCGGCGCACAATTCCGCCAACCAATGCTTCTGCGAGCTCGACACCGGCCTGTGCCCGCCACGCGGCGTTATCAACGTCACTGCTTGTGCTATGGGTAAATATAAGATGCAAATTTTGTGGCAATTCGTGGTTAGCGAGCGCTTGTCTTTACAGGTGGATCTACTACGATTGACTGTATTCGTGGGCAGGAATGCCCAACTTATCTCTTTACGTCCCACAAATACCTGAGCTTATGTTTTACAAAGTGTCTCGTACGAAATTGCGAGCCGCTATCAAATTTGAATGGAACTGTACATTCAAAGACGTTAATTTCAATATAGTAAACTCAAACACGTCCTCGACGGCACATAAAAATTATTTACTTTATTCCCCGACTAAGAGTTAACAGGGACCGAATTGTGCAGCCGTTACAATTTCACGCATGGAGGGGCAAACTGTCTTTTTTGATTGCGAATTAGTTGTTTTATTAGTTGATAGCATATAGGGATTCTTTCACAGGTGCTCCAGCTCTTGCTTCCTTCCCTCACTTCTACCTCGGAGATCCGATGCTAAGAGAACAAGTGACAGGCCTCAAACCTAACCCCGAACGGCACATATCGTATTTAGACATTCATCCGACACTCGGCATCGCGCTAACCGGCAAATCCACGTTAGTATTCTTTATTTAAATATTTGGTTTTATAACAAATGAGAATCATGTTTTTGTGCCCGTGTTATAATGCACACAAAGGTTTAACCTAATACAATATTACAGACTTCAACTCAACATTCAAGTTAGGAAAACATCGATGTACACGTCTCTAAGTTTCCTGGACGACGGGCTTATCCTACCTGTAGCGTGGATTGATATGGTAAGATTATTTTAATACTCATCATAATCGACTCTAACTACTATTAACATATTTATAAGAAGTATAAACAGAGGTATTAATAAACCAAGACAACACTGGCGACTGTGACATTAAAAAAACAAAGAATGCTTCTCGATCAAGCACAATCAATATTAATCAATGTTCATTCGAACATCGAGAAAAAAATCATCGATTCTCTGATCAAGATATGAATACGCTGGATATTGATCTGACATTCGCATTCAACATTCATCTGAAAAATTATGCGATTCACCAATGTGCACTAGACCTTGTTTTTCGATATTGCAATTGCCCAAAGTTTAACAAGATTGAAAAAGACACTTCGAGATCGAATTTATCGGTTATTATATTTAATAATTTAAAATTTAAATATAATTAATATTGTTCGTTCAATTTACAGGGCGTGGATGAATTACCAAAAACTCTGAAATCGCTAATATATCACGGCACATATTCAACAGCTGCTGTGCAGCTGGGCCTTACGGTTATCTGCATTATATCTCTCATAGTATCAGGTATATGCCTCTTTGTATTATTCGTACGCAGAAGACAAAAGCCATGTGCAACAGCGAAGAAAATAACCGAAGAAGAACTTAAACCTCAATTATCATGAGAAAGGAATTTTTGTTTAGGTTTTCATCGAACATCTCTAGCCTTTTATTTACGGCTTGTAATTATTAAAAGTATAATAGTTAAATTTATTCAGCAGTCAATTTCAATATAGCATGGATAGTGATGTTTAAGATCAGTTCCCTCGCTCAGATTTTTCTAACATGGAATAGAAGCATTAGTTTTTATTTATTAAAAACATTTTGATTCGATGTCTGCGAAATTAAAAAATATCCCATCAATGTAGAGATATAAAATAATAATAAACCGCACCATGCTATAATGAAAAAGCATTGAGTTGGAGATCTTAGGGCGTAATTTCATTAGCGGGAGTTCCCGCATATGAGCTAACGACAAGTAAAAATGATCGGTCGATGAAGCGTCATGTGGGGACTTAGTTGACTATAAAGCGCAGTGACATAAAGTAAGGCCTTTCGCCCAACGCATTAGAGCTAGACAACAAAAAATCTTGCACCAACCTAACGACAAATGAATCTGCGCCCTAAGAAAATTATTAAAAAATTATTCACGGTTCATAACTAAGCGTGGACTATAAGTCATGACAAACAAAAACTAGGATCTGAACCATTTGACGTAAATTGTAGTGTCTACAATAATCAATGATATTTTTGAATCTCTTTATTTGTTTTAATCTGTATTTGAAAGCGTTTAATTTAAATAATGAAATGTATTACATATATTTATGTAACTATTATTTTTATTTAAGAAACTTCGTCGAAAATGAACAATTTATGAACAATTAGTAATTTCCTGCGTATACAATATATACTAAAATTACATTCCACTTGTAAATAATTAAATTTAAGTTATTATAAGACAAAATATAATTAAAAGTAATCGGAAAGCAAAAATCGTAAGAAAAACATAAATCGTTAGTATATTTAGAATAATATAAACCTTTACTTGTAGTTATATTATCTAGACACTTTGGTTTTGTTATAAATCTATTTTTTTACTTTGTCTCACGTTAAATAAAAAAATTCTAAGTTCAGTGATGGACAAGATAGACAGAATGTTATTTTATATATAAGTCTAACAAAAATACAACTGAGATTAAGAACACAATAATCTACGTAGACAATATTAACTGTAAATTCCATTTTTATCCTTTGTAAAACCTATTACTTTGATGAAGGTATTCTTCAGTTTCTATATTTGTCATTATTTTATACTAAAGCTAAATAAGAAATGATAAACTATATTTATTTTTTATATAAAAATGCATTAGAAACTTACCAATTTGCTACCTTTTATAAAGTTCATCTTGGGTATAGCACATCTGTTATTGAAAGCTGTTTATATTTCACTTAACACAAATAAACCATCACGATAAACTTTCAGTCACTTTCTGGTAGCCTTCATAAAAGATTAGAGTAACTTTGGTTAGTCCTAAGTCACATTTATAAATCCAGATAGGTAGGTAAATATTATTTTTATTTTTTAAGTTTATTACGAATACCTACTTTTATATTTTAAACTGTTCTCGTCTACTTATATTTTATTTTATAAACCAATTTTATCCAAATATATAGCACAATGTGATAATATGTACTAATTGTTTAATATTGTTTAATATTATAAAGTAATAAATGTTTTTTTTAATATTTATCTGTATCGCATAGTTGTGTTGCCAGTTAAAATAAAACTTCCGCGTTACATTTATGAAAAATGCAGATAATTAACTGACTAGAAATGCTAAAAAATCTTTACCCAATGATTTTATGTAAAAATCAAGAAAAGATTAAAGCACATGCTAGGATTTGTGATGAAATAATATAAACAAAGAATTATAATTATATATTGTTTTATTTCATAGCCCAGTTTTCATTATTCTACTTACTATAGTAGCAAATGAATAGCCATCAACAAGCCTGCAATATGTGAATATGAAATCAGTCATTGGAGTCATGCGATCAGAGAATTTAAATAAAAAACGATTTAATATTAATTGTAGATAGATAACTGAAAGTAACGCGAGTCGTAAATAAAACGAAAAATCCAGTTTTTTAAAAGTATATTAGACTTAAACGCTCTCTTGTACGGGGGGCTCATAGCCTTCGGGGCGGTCGGACTTGTCGCCCGCCTCGCCACGCTTGCCACCGCCACCTTCCCCGTGAAGTTCCATCAGCTTGGAGATCTCGAAACGAGGCCTCTTCAGCACTTTCACCTGCAAACAGCTCTCATTAGCATTGCACTACTGTTGAAAGGAGTATTTAAATGGAATAAAACATCAGATATAAAATCAAAAGGGAACATGAAGTTTCATCATGTGAGTTATCATTGCGAGCTGAGTGTGTCATCATAAAAAAGTGAAATAATTGGGTGCATCACTGATAAATCAAGAATCCATTTTTAAAACATATTGTATCTCTGTTTTGTCAAAGATAAAAGACAGGGATGAAAATATATTTTAGACAGAGATTTCGATGTCAGAAACCCAGTTGGTCTATGGTATTTCTATAAGAGATTTTCTTTTGATCATTACCTTCCTGATGCAGACATCACGAAGAGGATAGATGCTAAGGCATGCCTTCTCAATGTCCTTAGCAATGGAATCAGGAATGAGCTTGTTGACAACCTCACGCAGCTCAGAGTTGGTCACATCACGGGTGATGATTTCACACATTTTCTTTCTGATGGCTCGTACCTAGAAATCCAATCTGTTATATTACAAAGTTAACATTAATTTAATTATATACATAGATTATACATCTCATTTCAAGTAAATGTTATTATCATGACAAGCATTATGTTTTTTCACATCTATGCAACAAAATTTATATCAACGGAAGTTGCTTTTATCTCAAAAACCTGGAAAATTGTGTGCATGAAATCAAGAAATAAAAAAGTTTAATTGATTACAAACCAAATACTTTTTATAGTCATTGGATTGAACATAGTCTAGAAGGAGACTTGTATGTTTTTTAATTCCATGCAGACAAAGTCATGACAAAAAGCTTGTAGTCTATAAAATTTTGTACAAAATGTAAATGTATATCATAGTATAAATAGATACTCACTTGTGTGTGCTGGGCATAGCAGGTCTTGCGCTGGCTAAGGGTGTCCTTGTTGGTGAAGCCGATGCAGAACACACGAAGGAGATATCCATCTGTGGTCTTCACATCAATGTTGGCCTCCACAAGTGTCTGCCATTTCTTGACCATCCATCTGCAAACAACATATTAAGACATTAATAATCAAATAATGAAAAAGAATTTTAACCATTAATCAACCACATTCAATGCCACATTTTGGCATAAAATATGTTAATATTTCAAAGATATTCTATTGTAGCAATAACATAAATATCCTTATTAAAAAAATAAAGATTTTTATCATGTTACAGCATTTATTTATGCAGTTTGAAACGATATGAAGACAATAATAGTACATTCATATAGCTGGACTGCAAAAAAAATTTAAACAAGATAAACTTACCTGAGCTTGTCAGTAGTGAGGTCCATACCATGGAAGTTGCAGAGCACATTACGACCTTGCACATCTTCAGCAATAAGACGGAACTTGCGGAAAGACCTAAAACAAATTTGCCGTCAGTGTTCCGATATTTAAATGCTACTATTACTAAAAATAACCTATTGCATTTTGAATTTAATTTGTGATGTATGTATTAAGCTCGACATAATTTTGTAAACAGAAGTAAAACTCAAATTTCAAATTATAACAATGCCCATCTAATGTTAAACTTTATGTATAATAATTTCACTTTTTAACTTGTTTAAAATAATGTAACAACTACATGAAATGCCTTCCAATAAAATGCAAAGGCCCGTTTTCATGTTGGTGCAATTTATTTATGCAGTTTGAAACGATACAAAAGCCATGTGGTTACTTTCATATAGCTGGACTGCAATAGACATTTTAGGTTAAGTATTTTTTTAAGGTAAATATTTTATTAGTATTTCATATAACCATTCAAAATAACCTTAACTATGAAGTTTTTAGTGCTTGGTTCAAATACTAGACATAAAATACAAACCTTTCAGCATCAGTATCAGCCTGTAGGTCAGCCAATGAGACCTCAAACACACGGCCCTTCAAACCTTCAGAAGCAATTTTTGTTCCCTATAATAAAACAATCTATTTAGCAATACATTCATTGTACAGGCAGCTTGTAATAAGTTATATATAATCTTTTCAGTGATAAAATCAAAAGGGAACAAATGTTTTCATCAGTTCTGTGTCATTGCGAGCTAGGTGGATCATCATTTAAAAATTACAGGACAGTGACACCCACGTGTTCATAGAACAAAACTTTCACTGCCTCCTGTGGTTAAATTAAAAGATACAGGTTATAGAATACAGAACGACAACCTGAGTGCCTTAATTTAAAGAACTGACCTGAGTACGGTTGACAAGGGTGGTTCCCACTTGTCTTTTGGTGAACATAGACGGTGCCTTAACATCATACCAGTCTTTGCGGGTGAACGGATCAACGCTGAAAAAAAATTAAGGTTTTTATAACCTCGCAACAACTATGTTTTATTCAAAAAACTTGTAACATGAACATTTTATATAGATCGTTGGAATAGGCGAATGTGATCACTACTCTGATTAATAGCAGTAGTATTATACTTTACAAGAAATAAACTTTAACACAACATAACACGAGACACATAACATTATCCGCCGATATCACAGCAATCACCAGTGACAAATCAGATATTGAGGCTTAGATATCTAAAACACTATATTCGTTACAAATATTTGATTTTATTACTAACTTACATCTTCTTTTTAACGCCCTTTTTACCGCCTTTGGATAGGCCTTTATTTTTACCAACCGCCATGTTCAGACACAAACTTCAGAAAGACAATTTTTTGTTTATGGACGCAAAATCTGTCAAGTTTATGGAAGGGGTAACTACAGATTATACACGTTCGTGTGGAAAGGGAAAAAATATTCTTTGTGAAAATATATGAATGTGAATTATGTAACTATTAAAGTCACTTATGTATATAATCATAACCGTTAACGTTCTTATATATTTTGGATCCGAATATTTTTTGAACATAATAAATAATTCTATTAAAATAACCTTCCCGTTTAATCTGTTTGAAAGGCAGATATTAATTTGTATGATGTAAAAATGAACACAATAGATAAATACATTTACTTCACTAATTTTCACAGTTCAAAATTAATGTCTACTCTTATTATATTTAAATTGTAAAATAGATTTTAAGTCAATTTTAAAATTTGTTACTCGATGGTAGCTCGAAGTGTGTCATACTCTTTGTGTGTCAGTGTCATTGTCAGACTGTGGCATCTGTCAGTTGATTGAGACGTTTTTGCTTGTCAATTATTATCTGACCTCATCGTTTATCGTTTTAACACTTTTCGTTTGAAACCTAAAAGCACTGAAATACTACTCAAGTTTCTTTTAATCTCTCGTTGGTGTGTGTTCGAATACCGTCACGTGTGGTTAATTAAATTGATTGAATCGTTCCTGCCGTTTTTTGATTTTGCCGGGCTTAAACTTGTTAATGTTTGGAAAAAAAATAATGTTTTAAATTTTATCATAAGTGTCGGTTTTCCGTGTTTAATATGGGAGCTCATGTATCGCGGAATGATTTCGAATGGGTTCATACCGAGGAGCCACACGCTAGCCGCCGGAAGATCATTTTAGGTAAGTTTCAACCGCAAATTTTATTTTAGTGTATTCAAATGGATGCCACTTAATGTAAATTAATTCAACTAATTCGAACTAAAAGGACAAGCGATATTTGTTTAAATACGATCCTTTGCACGTATATTTGTTATCTTAATATATTATTGCAGGCTTAATTTTTGTATTCATATTGTTTGTCTCAAAGAATGGGCGTGATGCTGAAAATGTTTATCTGTTACGTGTGTCACCTTACTAAAATAGATTCTAATATTTTTTCACGATTGTATTATCACTATACACTACATTAACATTACCCACAAGGTTTAAGGTTAACAAATTCATGAGAAATTCATATTCTAAAATTAGTTATTTGTCATTAACAACTAATAACTTCTAATCTTCTATCTCTTAATCTTCAAAAAGCATCAAATACATATTAAATAATTACTTTAACTATGAGCATATTGAATTTATATTTTACCATTTGATTTGAATATTTTACTTATAATAATTATGTGATAGTTTTTCCTTTAGTTACAATATTTCAAAAGCACACATTTTTATCATTTGGATTCTATCAAAAACCTTCAAACTTTTTATGAACTGATTTTTCTTAAATGTTGTGGGACTTTACTAAAGACTTTACTCTTAAACCTGCATATCAATGTCATGGTCAAGGCTCCTTGAATTATTATTTATAAGAGTAATAAAGAAACTTGGAGTAATAATTATTTACTACAAGAAATATAAGTTTAATGTTACCACAACTTAATTGTAGCCCATCTTCCTAACAGTTTCTTTTTACTTAGCTTTTACTTATTTCTAACTTAGCTTCTTCAGTCTTCCATATTTTATTATTGTATAATATATTTTTACTATAAACTATAAACCTTAGAAATCAGCATTAATTAAATAAAAGAAATATACTGGTATAACATTTATCTAAGACTAGCTGTTGCCTGTGACTCCTTCCATGCAGAATTAAATTAAAAAAAACTTAATTAGTAGCCTACATATTCTTCTAGACCATGTTTTATATGTATGCCAAATTTTAACAAAATCCATGCAGCCTTTCTGAAGATAACTTGTCACAAATATCCATCCATCCTTCCATCCAAATATTTGCATTTATAATATAGACTACATACCGAGAATGTAAATCTGTGTAAATTATAAATATTTTTGTAATGTAGTATTTAAAAGGAATTGCCTTAATCCAAATATCTGGTTTTATTTGGATTATGTTGCATGTTGTGCTTATCTTATCAATGCAATAAAGTCTTTGGAAAAATGACTACAAGTTTATATGGCCCTTGTTCAAACATTCTGTGATTATAGGGTGACCATCAATTGCGAGCAAAACATTTAAGAAAGGATAATGAGTGCTTACTCTTTGCATGGTAAAATTCCCTTTAGATTATGGTTTAATCTTACACATTTTATAAATGCATATGTATGGATGGATGAATCAATAGATGTTTGTTACTAAGTATCTTTAGATTGGCAAAACAGAACTTTTTGGAAGTTAGTACAAATGTAGAACACAGTTTGTTTACAGTTCCAGTGGTATATTAACATATTTTCTTGATATCTCTGCAATGGTTTGATGTTTATTATTGAAATTTGGCACAGATAAAATTACTATTTATTTTAATCCCGGTTTTATTTTTAATTCCATTCATTAACAGTTTGGCTTTAGCATTAGTTATGCTAGAAGCAACAAAATTGATGACAGCATATATTTAGCTTTTGATAATTAGCTGTTGAATTTCCTTATACCATAATAAGGATATTTAACCTGTATATTAATCAGTTAGACTGTAACAAAATGTGAAAAATTTCTTTAATTGATTGTCTCATATCTACATGGTCATAGTAACTTGATAATTCCTTGTAACTCATTACCATTGTTTGCTTTAGCCAATGTATGCTAACATCCTAATTGGCTAGTACAACGACAGGCTACTACATTGCAATGTTTCAAAACTTGTTGAGAGTCAGTAGCACAGTAGATATACTGATGATCTTATATTTGGGGTTTGATTTCTAACTTAATGATTGTGTAATATACAGAGACTTAAAAATGTAGAGTAGGTATCCATTGTATCAGACTATCAAATTAATAATTTTATGTCCTCCTAGAATTATTAAGAGAATTTTATAATTTCATAATCGTTATCCCTTTCATTCTTGTTGAAAAAATGGAGATAGCTATATATTTCTATACAATGAAAATCACAGTGTCAAATATAGCCAAGGATATTAACAATGTCATTATGATGTACTAATAGAATAATGAGTGAGCACTCCACAAATTGATCTTTTCATTGTTGCATGACAAATCCGACGATATATCGCACAATTCCACCGTGTAGTTGGTACAAAACTAGACTCAGTAATCGCTCCTCATTGTAAAAGGAGGCTTCCTTAACTTCAAAGAAATCGGGTCTTACGTAAACAATATGGTTTTGACCAATGAAAATTTTAAATTCTATTTCCTTGTGTATTTACGATGAAGTTGGTAATAAGTCGAAGTTTAAGGAAAGAAAATATATTTTTGTTATAGTAGTTTATTCGTCAGTTACACCTTTATTGTCATAGAAATAACAATAATCCTTCTATACACGAACGCACCACGATAGCACATGATGCATACTTTTAATTCACAGTATTTTTCCATTGCAAACGAGGATAAATTTGACAAACATAACTATTGCCTTATAAAAAGCGTGTGCGATAAAATGGCCATATCATGATGAATGGAGATCTACTTTCGTATTTCTGTTTATACTCGAAGCAACACTGCAGTTAGTTGTTTTTATAAAGTCGCGCGTCTTCTACTGGCCCGACTGGTATACAAAAGAAAGCGGCATCCGGAGTTGAACTTATTGCTAAGTGGAAATAGAAGTGGAAAAGAAAAATGAACTACTGTAACCATTGCATAATATCAGCGGCCCATCTTGTTAGAGGAAACATATCGTCCAGCCTATCCAAGTAACTGAAAGTTCCTTTACATGTAACGTTTATATAGATAAAACTAATAAGCCCAGAGGATAGAAGATCTTGATGTTGAAGTTGATCTTCATACTAATATTATAAATACTAATGTTTAAATGGATGGATGTTCGTTTGTTTGAAGGTATCTCTAAAATGGCTGAATGGATCACGATGAAATTTTTCATACATATAGAACATAGTCTAGAAGAACACCTTGGCTACTAATTATGTTTTTTTTATACCGCAAGGACGGAGACGCGGGCGGCAGCTAGTACAATATAACATATGTAATGTATGACGGAGTTTTATAACTTACTAACAAAATAATACGTCAGAAGTTATCTCTAAATACGTCTCACAAGAACTCGTGTGAATGCCTTGTATATTTTCAAGTGTAAGCGCTAGTATGTAAATTGAAGCTAATTAATAATGTTCACAGTTCACACGAATAGACCCGTCTGACAAAACTAGTTTGTTCCAGCGACGTCGCGTTATTAATGTCTGTAGAAAAGAATAGTAATAAAATCTCGAAAATTCCTCTTTTAACGTTTTATTTACTTCAGAATTTAAAAAAAAATCTCTAGTTGAGCCAACCGGCCTTATTTTTGATTAACGTTAGCGCGGTCTGTAAACACGGAATTAAAAAAAACTCAATATGTGTTCTTCCAGACTTGTCTACATCTATACCAAATTTCAGCGAGATCCACGTTCATACAGGTGTTGTGGAAATATCGTCTAACAAACATCCATCCATCCACACATTTGCATTTGTTACCTTTGTTATGGTGATTACGTATGCAGATTTCAGCTAGTTATAAAAAAGTATGTGTCTTTAATTTGATAGTAATATGTATAGGACGATGATTTTGTATGATGATAAGTATGACCAGCTGGCCGGATGTATCGCCAAATCTACTATCGAAATAGATAAGACAAGACAAGACACTGTTTAAGTGGAAAAAGTTTTATCAATGACAGAGTTAACAATTGCTGATAAAATTTAACATCCACTATTAATCATTAAAAAAAAACAATTCTTTATTGACACAAAAAAAAAAAAACATTTTCACAAAAATTTTGTGGGCTCTGTCTCCTGAACTAGCAAATACTGTGTTTCAGGAGACAGCACCTTCTCTTATCTATTGCCTAAAGTTTATATAGATTCTTAACATATATGTCATTAAATATTTAATTATTATTATTTAGATAGAAATATAAATATAATAATCATTAATACAAGTATTTTTAAAACTGTCGAACTGTTAAACTAAAAAACGCAGACTTATAAAATAATTTTATTTAAACGTTTCTTTAAAAATCGAGTGATACTCAAAGCGATTTAGATAATCCTAGGGTCCACAAAAGACTTAGGTGTACGAAGACTCAAAAAAGTTGAGAGTTCAAAAGATAAAGAACCAGTTTAGTTATGGGGGTGCACCAAAACCAATGAAGTTTTGAAAATTAATTTGGGAACCTCTGGACAAGGGCAGGTTGATGATAATCTTACTAATATCATAAATGCGAATGTTTGGATAGATGGATGTTTATTAGAAAGTATCTTAAGAACGGCTGCAGGGATCTCCCTGAAATTTGCCATATATGTACGTAATTAAACGTAATTAAAAAAACATAATTTATCTATGTGCCTAGATGAACACATAGACAAATTATGTTTTTTTAATTTCGCGCGGACGGAGTCACGGCGTCAGCTAGTAATAAATATTGTGTTAATGCTTCGGCGGTGTAAACTCACGGGAATATATAAAATTTGTCGGTCAAACAGGTGATTAGTGTACAGGTGACTTTGGATTATTTTGCTATAGATAATTTATATTAAGATTAACGTAACACGTTTGTCTAAAAGGTTACGTGATCGATAACAGGTATGGAAAGATAATACTATAGCGACAATTTGCTATCTCCAAATAGGATTATTATGCACAAATATAATCAAGTCATTATGAATTAAATTTTATCAACGCAGGTTTGAGGATCTGGAATTTCGTTATGTGGTGTTGTGTAGGATTTTTTTTGCATTTGTACAATACCATGACCACACAGAAGACAGGCGTAAAGTGGAAGCAATTCCGCGTTTCGTACCAGTATGATGCTGGAGGCCTAATTTTATTCTTTTTTCCTCATTCCTTATGAGGAAAGGATGGGGAGAAGTGAATTTCACGCAAGGGGACACGCACAGGTAGGCAAAGCATCTGCATTTGCCGATGTCTTTGGACAACGGTCGCTTCTCTATTTCGGCGAATCCAGGTGGCTGCTTGCTCGTTTGCCACCTAATGATATAAAAAATTCAGCTAAATTACAAAAAATGGTCTAAATGAGTAAACTTTCAAACTCCGTGCCGGCCAATAGCCTCAAGGATTTAGCAATTAATTCATGAAGCGATTTCTCGTTGTAGACGTTACAAGCAATTGTTAAATATTATACTTTTTGTTGGTTAAAATATTCGTTTGAAATGATTCACAAAATTTTGCACTAATCCACATTTTGTCTGTTAATGATAAAAACGTGTATTTGTATTATCTACTGACATTTTTTAATTACAAATGATAATATATTAAAAAGTTGTGGTGAAATTTTAATTTACGTGATTGTGGTTAAAAAATATGTTTTTTTAAAGATAAATCTTTTTATATTTTTTTAATAATCCACTTCGTCCATTGAATTGGTGGTATGTGCGTGTAATAAGTTCATCGCAAATCATGCACTATGTTTAGGCGGCAATTGACCTTGTAGGAATATTAAAACGCATAATTTAAAATATCATAAACTCGTAGTTTAAATACTAAGCTACCGCGTACAATCTTTTGGTCACCATTTAACATCAGAAGGATTAAACGCTGGTTTATTTATTGTACAAAAATTGCGTAAATATGCGACGTTGCGTTTCTTTTGACTGCGCGGGTTTAAAAGTTTTATTTTTTCACAGCACTAAGGCACAGCAGACCTGAGTATTTGATATAAATTCCAGCTTGATATCTTCATGCGTTTTTGAAAAAAAGTATGTTGATAGACAGA
The DNA here is from genome assembly GCF_000836235.2 of Papilio xuthus. Taxonomy (NCBI): domain Eukaryota; kingdom Metazoa; phylum Arthropoda; class Insecta; order Lepidoptera; family Papilionidae; genus Papilio; species Papilio xuthus. The sequence continues at coordinate 4,215,955 of NW_013532703.1, read as the reverse complement.
CGGACGGATAACAATGTGATCCTAGAAGGGTTCCGTTTTTTTTCTTTCGAGGTTGGGAACCCTAATAAACATGATAGTATAAGTTTAATCAAAATAATTTTCAAAAAGAAAACTTTCCATTCGACCATGTGTTGTCCTCTGTGCTATCGTTATCAGCTATTAGCATGTTATCGATACAATATCTTGTACAAATTAATTGCGAGTAAATGAATACTGATAAGATAAAAAAATACTTACGTCTTCTGTGATACTACATAAGTTTTGTATATGATACAAACGGTGAGCATTCCATTAATTTAAAACGAAGCTAGTCATCTTACCATATAACATTATTATCTTTCGCCCGCGACTCAGTCCGCACGGATTAAAAAAAAAACCATAATTAGTAGCCTATGTGTTCTTCCAAACTATTTTCTATACGTATGCCAAATTTCATCGAGATCCGTTGAGTAGTTCTGGAGATACCTTCAAACAAACATCCATCCATCCATACAAACATTCGCATTTATTAATATCTAATATCAGTAAGATATATGTATGGATGAATGAATGGATAGATGGATGTTTGTTTGAAGGTATCTTTATATCGGCTCAACTGATCTTGCTGAAATTTGACAATCGTCTTTTCGACGATTAAAACAACGTAGGCACTTTATAATTCGACTATTTTATAGCGTGGCTATCACGTTTATTGTTTGTACTTGAGGTCAAAATAATCAGACTCAACATCTCTCACGTTAGACCATGTATACCGAGACTTTTGACTTGGCTCATATTTTGACCCATCTGATGAAAAAACTTACTTCTCTTTTCTATTAAGATATGTTTGTAACTGTTTTCGTCAGTTGTTCTAATTAGCTGTGACAATTAGAACAACAGACGAATAATGTCAAATCAACGAACAACAAATAAACGCAACAGCAGCGTTGTGGAATGGTCTGTCCTCGGCGGTATTTCCAAACCGCTACGACTAAGTCGTCTACGACCACTACGTCCTTCAAGAAGCGAGCTTATCACCACCTCAAAGGCCGGCAACGCATCTGCGGTTCCTCTGGTATTGCTGATGTCCATGGGCGTCGTTGAACAAATCGGTGTTCCCGCTGCTCGTTTGCCCCCTTCTGTTATAAAAAAAACGAACAATGTCATAATCAAAATCGCAATAACTTACGATTTTCGTTACAATTGTGGTCGATGTACATAGATCAATTAACGTCCATTTTACTGTAGGCTACTAATTGCTTAATGGAAGTCAATGAACTATTTGCATTCATTGATCTTGGTTTGATCTTTGAATCGTAATGCGTCACGTGAAAAATTAGAAATGCATGGAAATTGACGAGAAATCATTCGAAGATTGTTATAGGCTAAACGTCATCCCTCTTTTCGCATCCAATATTAATAATATGCTTAGATTCTCTTTGTTTCTTATGGTGTGTTTCCACAGCTCATGATTCAATACACGGACGTGGTAACCGGAGTCCGCGCGTTGTGGAAACGCGCCATAGTTCTTGATTTATGAAACATTACTGCTATTCAGCTATTATTATAAAACAAAAGAAATATCGGACGATATAAAATGTTATCATTTCTCACGTGTTACTGAACTTGATAATATTGTGACGTAGTTAGCTCAAACAGTAATGAAATCGTAATAAACTTTCTTTATTCATAATAAGTATTAAGTGATATTTTCATAAATTACAATCCTCATTGAGTACACGTCAATTTTGTAAAAATACACATTAAAATTTGGTAAAGATATCTTAGGCTTTACGGACCTTTACCTCCGCGAATGCGGAAACATTACTGCGAACAAAATATACGTAGACTTTAATAGTAATATCTTTAAATTAGAACTTGACCACGATCCCAAATAATGTTACCGATCTCACGAACATATCTTGTCATCTTTTTAATTTATGTAACTCTTATTTGGTAATTTCACAGAAAAATATCCCGAAATAAAGAAACTGTACGGCTACGACCCTCTGTTCAAATGGGTGGTGTTGGCGATGGTTCTGATGCAGCTGCTCATGCTGCCGCTAGTCAAATACATGAGCTGGCCAGTCCTCCTCGTTGTTGCTTACTGCTTTGGTGGTGTCATCAATCATTCACTCATGTTAGGTAAGTGAACGCAATCGACCTTGAAACACTTTCTTCGTACTAGCATACAAATTAAAATAATCGTGATTTGAATTCAATCTTTTGGGGTTGTTGACGAAAATATATTTTAATTTCGATCACTATGAAACGAAAGAGTTTTTTTGTCAGTTCTGCCATAGACACTACAGAGAAATGTTGAATGTTTCACGGTAAAATTGGAATTTATAAAATTGGAGGAAACAAAATAATTACTAACCAAAAAATAATAGAATGTAATAGAAATTTCCGTTGATAATAAATTTAATACTTGTAGTTTATCTTATCTATGAGAAGTTGTCTATGACTTAGTGGTAAAGTGCGACAAATCTTCGTGAATAGGGAGATATGACTCACAATGTCTACGTAAATTAAAGCTATTGGTACTTACCTGCCTTTTACTAATAAACTGCAACATTATATCTGCTATTTCAACTGCTGTTCTTTTGTATCAAAATAAATCTCAAGCTCTTGCATAACGCAAATATAATTCAGAAACATTTTTTGGAATTAATATTGAAAATGTATTTTTGTTTCCAGCAATACACGAGATCGCACATAACCTAGCGTTCGGCCACAATCGGCCGTTGCATAATAGATTGTTTGGCTTCTTTGCCAACTTGCCGATTGGGGTACCTGTTTCTATCAGCTTCAAGAAGTATCACTTGGAACACCACAGAGTAATTTCTTTTTATATTTTACTTTGGATTCTGCTACTGTTGGTTGACTAACCGTGGGTTTCTGAGAAAATCACTGTTTAAAACATTTTGTCATCTCTGATATGTCAAAGACAATGACAGAAATGGTATGTTTTTTACCGAGATTTTGGTCTCATAAACCCACGGTAATCCGTTTTTTACTCGTCCTCGCACCTTCTCCGTCTTGCTGTAGAGACGTACCGTAGACATAAGGAAAACTTACTAATATTATAAATAATTTGGATTGATATGGAGGAATGGATGTTTGTAAGAAGATATCTAAAGAACGGATGAAATTTGGCATAGGTGTAGAGCATAGTCTGGAAGAACACAAAGGCTAAATTAAGTTACAAGTAACATTATATTTTTCAGTACCAAGGCGATGAAGTGATAGATGTAGATCTACCCACATTATTGGAGGCGAAGTTGTTCTGTACGACTGGGGGGAAGCTAGTCTGGTTGTTTCTGCAGCCGTTCTTCTACGCGCTGCGTCCACTGGTGGTCAGGCCGAAGCCGCCCACACCGCTTGAGATGATCAATTTAGTTATACAGCTGTTCTTTGACGCGGTTGTCGTTGAACTGTTTGGTGAGTCAATTATTGTTCTATTATTTAGGTTAATATGCATTACTAGATTGATAATTATTCACCTAAGCCGTTATTTATAACATTTAAGTGATGAAAACCTTTCATTAGCCTTTTGCTTTCTAATACCTAATTTAATAATTTAAATTGTTTTTTATCGCCAGGTTGGAGAGCGCTATGGTACTTATTGTTGGGTTCCTTCATGGCGATGGGTATACATCCAGTAGCAGGTAATAGCCAATTCCAAATCATCTTTGGAATATATTTGAAGTCAATCTATCATTTTTTATTTTAATGATTGTGTGTGTATCAGGTCACTTCGTGTCAGAGCATTACATGTTCCGCAAAGGCTTCGAGACTTACTCGTACTACGGCCCACTCAACTGGATCACCTTCAACGTGGGCTATCACAACGAGCACCACGACTTCCCCGCCGTGCCCGGCCGCAGATTGCCAGAGGTCTGTTAATCCAACATGGTCACTACCACAAAATGGCTATCACATAAAGGGCTTGACTCGTAGAATACAGTGTGAATAAATCCAAGATGGCCACTATAAAATGGCTGCGAATTTCTTTCACTATATCTCCAATATGAGTTTCAAATGATATAATTTGATTAGTAGAACATAAAATATAGAAATTAATCGTTGAAAAAGGAATTCATATCCTTTCCTGGTTAGTATTTTATTCGGTATCCTTGTTCCAGGTTAAACGTATAGCGCCCGAGTTCTACGATGATCTGCCGCATCATACAAGCTGGTCCAGTGTCCTCTACGACTTCGTAATGGACCCGGATATAGGACCCTACGCCCGGATAAAGCGTAAGCACTTTGGCTTAAAGAGCTAGGTCACATACAGCTCTTACCCGAGTTGAACCCAAGACCACACTGTGACATGCGACTAGCCTATGCTAAAAGAATCATTAAATTAAATTTTATAAGTAGATAGAAAATCCGAAGTTATTTGAAAATTATTATCAATTTTTTTTTTAGCAAATGAAATTAAATATTTAATTTTCACTCCACTAATAGGAGAGCCCCTGTTTAAAATGTTTGTTAAAGTTTTTACACCTTTATTTGTATTAAATATAGGTTTTTATCTGTCATTATTCTTATATACAAAATCAACCTACATTTATAAAGTATCATTTTTTTTACTGATCAAAAATACTTGTCATAAAAGTTTTTTCTTACTTTTATATTGGAATTGACAAATTATGCCAAATAAGAATATATTTGAGTACATTTTCAATGAATTTATGGTAAAGAATTTATTTAAAAAAATATTTTTTTATTCCATTAAAATTTTCTGTATATAAGCATGATTTAAAACTCATTTTGTTGCTTTTAGGTTATTTATATTATATTTGATGAATTAAGTATTACATAAAGTAAGATTTCTATGTTGTATATTAATCACATATTTATGTAATTTTTTTATAAAATGTTGAATATCATTAGGTGTTATGTTGTCTTTATTATTTATGGTAACCCAGTAGCAGTCTTCACTAAACACCATAGCTAAAACATTTTTTTTAATCTGTCTTGTGTATAATACCGCAATATTTTTATTTATTCGTTAAGGCTAGAAACTGAACGTTGGTTTTGAAAATGTATTAAGTGCTAGGCTGACGACGAACTATGACACGTTTATATCACAATAAAGCAAATTTATGCTTATGGAACCACATCCATAGAATCTCTTAGTTCGTCGGTCGACCAACGTACGCGCGACCGAGCGCGGTCCGAATAACGCGCGTGACGTCAGCGCATATTTATAGCTATGGCGAGCAATGTTTCCAGCCTAAAAAACACAATTTCATTCAATTTTTCTAACATTAGCTTCCAATAAACAACTTCGTATTTTTTTTAATCTGTTTTAAGTTCGTTTTATTGATCAAGTGATAGGACAGATATTATTTGAAATCATTTTAGTTTTATTTTAATACATTAATGTGTGATAAATAAATGTAATTATAGCATTTAGCTGGCAAATTGAATGTTGCCATAATTTTCGTTTCTGAATATTCTTGTGAATTATGGTTTTGGCTTAAAATTATTATCAAATTATTTCTTTTCGTTTAAAAATATGTATGTATTCGATTAATACTCGGGATTTTCTAGAGCATTTTATGTATGTATTCTTTGCAGTTTTTTTTGCTTTGAATTACTTAGAATTTTATATATTCAACATTAGAAATTTTCTTAAAAGATTAAAAATGTGATAAAAAGTTATCACAAACGATTCATTTCATTTCATTTACGAGATATTTAGTATTAAAAAAATATCAGCCAATTCAACGTGTCAGAATAATTTTTGTTTTGTGGCTATTCATAAAATCACAAATCATCTTAGTCATAATGCATTTATATCGTCAATAAGATACAGCTTTATAACATCCAAATATATAGCTTATATCAATTGTTATTTGCTTATAAAGTTGCAATATTTATAGTTGGTTTCTGATACCAATATCCCTCTATAAAAATTGTTCTCTCTATTTTGTTGAAGATAATGAGAGGGACGACGATATGTATCGGGGATTTTGGTCTCGGAAACCCACGATTACTGAGGTAATGTTAACTCTGGCAAGGTGTGCGTACATTACAGGTATATAGTATAATGTACAAAGAATCTATGTTTTTATGTCTACATTTCAAGTGTTATAATAAAATATTGTAAATTTTATTTATTGTTTTACTATTGTCCTGTGTGAAAACATTGAACTATCAAATGGTGGAGCTTCAGGAATGTTTTCGAAGCTAACTTTGTCATAAATTGTAAAGAATGATTACTACAGATAATACATTAACCGTGGGTTTCTGGCACCAAAATCTCTGTATAAGATATGTTTTGGACTCAGAAACCCACGGTTAGAATTGAATTTATTATTCCAAAGCCCAAATATGATAAGTAACAGTTTCTTAAAGTGTAATTACAACAAAACTTGTAAACATCGTGGGATAGTAGATGACTTTCCTCACTGCACTGATAAAAGACGATTAACTTAAAAATCGCATTTATTTCATACCAATTATAAAATTCCTTACACAACTTAAAATATCGGACGGCTTCGTGTATTCTTAAACTTAATAACATACAGACTTATGTTCCTAAGCTAACATCTTCGTTAAAACATATTGTTTTCTCTGTTTTGTCCAAGATAATGACAGGGATGACAATATGTTTTATACAGAGAATTTCTCAGAAACCCACGGTTATTTCGTACTTTAACGTGTTATACGCAATACACATGACACAAGCTATATAATAAAAATAAAATAAATGCATTTTGATTCTAATAAAATCAATAGTAAAAATATACAGACAATATTTTTATCTGCGAAACAAAGAAAAACCTATCAATAAAAAATATTGACTTTCAAATGAACTTAAATTGTTACAAATACTGATGTAATATTTAAATAATATGTTATGAAACCTGCTACATTAAATTGTATTCTAAACCTATTGAGATAAGACTTAAATTGCGTTACAAGGCAGTGATTACATGATAAACATTAAATTTTTCTATGACAAATAACAGTTTCTTAAAGTAACGTAGCCTTTAATATTAATTACTTTGTATTACAAAAGAACATTTTGAATTTAAACCTATTTTTGTTTCGAAAATATAAATCATATTTAATGTAAAAGAGATTCAAGGTATTAATAGAATATTTATTTTAATTCTAAAAACTAATTACTGTAAATCTATTCTTAATTAATTCAATGGACGAAATATTACGAACAAAATAAGGGCTCATTTATTTTCTGATATTATTTAGGTTTAAAAATATATCCTTTAATATATTTTTAAACCTAAACTATAAATTATTGACTACCAAATAGCGATATATTTACTTATTAAAATAATATACAGTACAAAATATTGTATAAGTAAAAGTGAGTTTTCACTGCCACAAATTACAAAAACTTTGTGAGAGATAAAAGGATGACAATTTTTTTGTATTTACTGCAGTGAAAACTTACATTCATAAGTTTACATTGATTTTACATGATTTATTTAAGTGCACTTATATTCTTAAATATTAAGTTACAAATATTCTTTTGTACGATTTTGATCCAATTCAGTCCTTTATAAATACAGACATATGTAAACTTTATTAGCAAAAGATTGAAATATGATATGAAAAATTCCATAATTGATTCGTCCAAATTATATTGTAAAGTCAAAATATTTACATATAGAGTGAATAGATCTCGATAGACTTAAAACCTGGATTGTGATTATATTGCTATCCCACTTATTCTCTTTGAAAAAAAGAGATAGGGATAGTATTCAACTGTTTCACCCCATTACAGTCGGAATCAACTAATGTAATGTAAAAATGTCAGTGCAGTCAATAAAGTAATGGACAAACATGTATTCAAGCAATATAGCTATCTCTATCTTTCAAAGAGGATAAAAAGGATGGCAATATATGTCTTACAAGAGTTTGGATATACAATGTATAAAACAATTAGAATTTCAGTGTTACACTGGTGTCTCAAACCCACCTTCGGAAGTGAGGGGCTGTACCTCCGCAGCCTGTTGGCTGTCGGACTCCTCGCATCATATCTGTGATGCTGGCATAGTAGACACCGTGCTGTGAGGTGTCGTAGGTCTGGAGCCCGCTAGTGATGCATTCAATGATGCCATTGTGCCCATCTGGAAATTATATTAATTTAGACTTTTAGCACTGACTGCCACTAAAAGCATCCCTAAGTGTAGTATAATATGAGTTATTCACAAATAATGTATACAACTTAAGTGTTCTTAGTTAATTAAGATTAAAGACATAGTTGTAACTTCAATGTGAGATGCCATCTTAATAAGAAAACTTTTTACTAGCTCGGAAACATATTTATGAGAAAAATTTATAACTAAACATTTAAATAATGCTTCACTTTAACAAAATAAAAATTAACTCACCCTTAAATGAGCCAGATCTTCCAATTTAGTCAAATCAGCCAATTCTAAATAAAGACTGTAGACAAGCAGCCAGCCATAAACGCCCACAATAGAGAACACAACCCAGCAGAGGCACATCAGGACATTGTAGGAGAATATCATGTCATTGACTATTGCAGCAAATATAAACGCAACTGTACGGAACAGTATGAACACACCAAATGTGTACAGCCATGGTACAATCTTCTTCTCGTATTCCTTGAAGACAAATTAAGTAAAGTTTAGCATGTACTTTGATTTTTTGAATAATAGAATTGTGCTTGTGATCAAAGTGTACCATGCAAGTATACTAGCTCTACTAATGATATGATTCAATAGTCTTGACACTTTTATTAATACATCTTACTCTTCCTAATATTATAAATTGAAATTTTTAAATATATAGAAGGATGTTTATTAGAAGGTTTGTCCAGAAAGGCTGCATTGATGTCGCTGAAATTTGGCATAGATGTAGAACATAGTCTGGAAGAACACATAGGCAAGTACGTTTTTTTTTACTCCACTGGAAGGAGTATCAGGCATCAGTTAGTGTATTAATACGAATGTCAATACAGTCAAATTCTATGTTAACAATATGGAGAACCTTTCCGGAGAATTACTTCATTTACTACACCCCTTAAACAACAATTAATTGTTCATCAAAATGAATACAGCTATGAAAATTATGATTAAATGATACCTTATTTTTTCCAGTCTTTACTAGCTTTAAAATAGGCAGCAATAATGAAATGAAAATGACATGTTATAGAAAATTATGTAAAATGTAGAAATACAATTAAATTGTGTAAATTACATGATATATGATTTGTGAGTGTGATATAAATGCAAATACTAATCTATAATATTACAAATAAAAATCTTAAAGGCACATAATTTTAAGAAATTTTAGAGGATTTATAATATCAAAAATGTAAATATGTACTCACTTTTCTTAATGCAACAATTAGCAAGATACTTGTTATAAGTACAGCCACAGATCCAATCCAGGAAAACAACGAAAATACAATTAATACATTGCGGACTGAAAATGAATAAAACTTATTATAGATAATGTCACTTGTATAAAGTACAAGTTTGAAAGAAAACATTCCTTAATTTTACATAATGTACAATAAATATATTACATTTTCATTTAGGACCAAATATTATACATCTGATAACACATATGTATATTGCAATGTTAGGTTTTCAACCTAATTTTATTATGTTCCTGACATTTCACCTGAATAAGAAATTAACTTCCTTGACTGTACATAATGAATAAATTAAGATAAAATCTTACCAGGGGCACTTCCGACATATACAAACTGGAAACTAAATACATAATATCCATAATGTACTGCTCCTGGTGTTGCCATGCCCAAGCAATACAAGTCAAATATGCTTTGAGCAAATGTAAAGAGAGCTATGAACTGAAAATAAAAATGTAAAAGAATGTAGAAAAATCATGTCCATGCAAAACTTTTATATTTCAACTTGTACTATCACTCCTATTAGAGATTGTAGACATTGTAATGATGCACAAATTAATTGTTTAAGTTTCAAATTCAGTGTCATCATAATTTTTCGCATACAACTGATATGTTGGTTAAACTGTTCGGATACTAAAAATGTTTACAACTTACAACTGAAACGAAACCCGTGAGTAAGGAGCCTCTTTGAAGGTCGAGAAGGAATGCATCGTGTAAAATAGGTTTCATGTACCATGGTAGACGTAACGACTTCACAGATTTTGATGAGCGAAGGTTTGTTGATGACCTATAATGTTAGACATTAAATTATATTGTTGAAGTAATCCCACGAATTCAAAAAATATTATTAAATAACTAGGAAATAAATATAACATACCTTCCCGTATAGTGTGAATAAACTGACGGTGTAGAACGATAAGTCGATGGAGTTTTTCGTCCGTACATGATTTTCGTATGTTATTTACTTGTATGGTAGAGACCCCGCCTTCGTTGTCGATGCCGAAACATAGGAAATTGAAATATCTTCAGTGTAAATCCCGTTCTAACCACTGGTCCTTCCTTAAATTTACTTGTTTCTGTTAATTCCGTACTAAGAAAATACAAATTTCTAATAAGAAATGTTGTGCCACACCTATCTTATGGAATTTGTAAAACGAATTTATTTTACAATTTTACTTATGTTGTTGGTGCTGTCAAAGAGTAAACAGCACGAAATCGTTACAGATTTTTGTCAAAGACGTAAAGGAAACAGATGAAAATACAAGTACAGCGCAGAGTATATTCATTATCGATAGACTCCGTAGAATCCGAGGTTTTTAAAATGAGTAGATTGAAAAAATATGCCTACCTACAAATGAAAGGAACCTATTTAGTGAACTTGACAAAATGAACCAAGTTTTAGCCTGTGGTCAGATTTCATCAAAAACTTTTAGTACCCACACCACTTTTTCTTCCTACAGTTCGAGAACTCCCACTCATTGATAGAGCCCGAGAAGGTCTGGACTCTGTCTGGTCTCACTACTCGTCGTTCGAAGACTTCTAATAAGGTACCGTCTTTTCATCATATTAGTTTAAATAAGTTTTCAACAAGGAGATTCAACAAGTTTTTATTTCAAAATATTAGTAATCTCCACAAACAATTTCATTCTGTAAATAATCACTGTTAACATAAATAGGACCACATTGCCACAAACACTTAGGACATTGCTGTGTTTCCATTTTGCGATCTTGTAAATCGATCCAACCGGAGATAGATTCATCAATTTTAGGCTCAATTGAAACCTTGTCATCAAAATCAACAAAGTTTTTCCATTTTTTGCAGTTTTTTGTGATATAGTCATTTTTCTGTAGGTATTTTGTTAGCTTTTCAATTTTTTGCATCGCACCGGTTACGGCAAAATTTTCTTCATTTGCTGATTCTGTAAAAGCGCGGCTTGGTATTTCCGATACTTCTGTGCAAAACTCAAATGATATATCACAAGTGCCGAAAGACTCCCCACCAGTAGAATATGTGGCCGGTGCTGTGAAAATGTTTCATTTTCAACCATTACGCACCTACAGACAAAATAATTACTATTATACCATAGTGATATGTCGTGTCTGAATTTTAGTGCTTAACCACTTCAAATTCTCTAGTTCTTGAGCTATATGTATGCCAAATACTAACTACCCATTACCCATTAGAATTTACATCTAAAACTATTTGGAGTTTAGGTACGATAAAAATATGATAAATAAAGCCTACTAACATTTCTTTGGTTCATTTTGCTGGAACCATTCTTGCGGTCCGGTGCCGCAACGACAGAAAGGCGGTTGGGGGCCTTGCATCATGAATATAAATGGAGCATTCTCCTTGCTCCCATTCATAAATTGTTGCATATTCTCAGCGAAAAAAGCATTGTTCTGCCAGTGCTCGAAACAATGCTTAAAGAAATCGGAAGGATTGTCCTTGCCACGATTGAGAACGTGACGATTGAAGCAATCTTCGCAGAAAACTTGCCCATAGTAAATCTTGAGCTTAGAAGTCGGAATTTCATGGCAGAAATCTGTTAAAGTAAATAGATTTTATAAATACAAAAAAAGTCCTCAAGTTAAGCTGTTACAATGTTTATGTAAGACATGTATGGATTTAGTTAAGAGATAAACAATGTGAATAATATTAAAGACAACTTACAGCATCTAGCACACTGGCTATGGAAGCTTTGTCCGCCGATTTCAACTTTACTGTCGTCGTCTACTGGCTGCAAGCAACGTGAGCAAATCGACCTTTTCGGTACTGTCGTGTTTCCGTCTTGAGAAGTTTTTTCGCCTAGTTAAAAATATCGAGATAAAAACTGGAAGTTGCATTCATAAACGATATAGTTGTGAAGTAAATAGGAGAGATGAGTACACAGAAGACGAAACGAAACGATACATACACGAAAGAAACCATTCACTTACTTTGTGGTGGTTTTGGGCCAGGTGCCCATTGCATCCACCAGCTATTAGAGTGAACGTGGGGGGCATCATTTTTAAATCTGCATAGCACGTGAGTCTTGAAACACTCGTTGCAGAATACGTGGCCGTAGAACATCTTTACAGCTGATGGAATCCTTCGACATACGCCTGGAACATGTGTTTGTGGTAGCAAGAAGAGACGAATGAGCGCGCAACTGGTCTAATGTTAAACGTAAGCCAACCCAAAAGCTTATTGACACCGAATAAAATGCATAGCAGGGAACAGTTACAAGATAAAAGGAGGGAAGGATAAAGATACCACTTGGCACTTAAGAAAAAAAACAGCATGTTACGCACATTTTCTGTAGTAAAGACCACCAGTTTTATTATAAAACAAAGTAGAGACCATATAAATATGTATTAAAAGTTTTGATAAGTTTTGTAACTTACAGCACATGCTACATATCTTGTGAAAGTTCTGTCCCTCTATGTCCACTTTATCTTCATCTTCAACCGGAAGAAAACATCTTGCACAGAAGCATTTCTTCGCCTTATCTTGACTTTTATCCATTACTGATAATAGGCAATTTTGTATTGTTTATGATGGAAAATGTTGAGCCAGGAAAACCTGTAAGAATTTTAGTGAATCAGCAAAATGCTACCAAGGCAAATTAATGACAGATTGAATAAAGAAAACAAAACAGAAAAGGCGATTACGAGAGATTTTTAAATTTAGAACAACACTTTTCATGATATCAAAAAGTTTTCACGATTACACTCACCCATCGGTTTCGGGTTGCTGGATTTAGTTACGGTCTTTAAAATAATTTAAGTCTTAGAAGAATCGAAACAAACTATCATTTCGTGAGTGTTCACATCAGCCATGGTTAAAGATTTATCGTTTTACTACATTTAAAACTCCATCGTGCTCTCGTGCTCCATCTTAAAAATTCAAGCTGTGGGTACATCACTAGTCAAATCGAATCGTGTACTTAAAAAAAGTAAAGCGCATCACTAGTTAATGTGTGGTGATGACCGTTGTTGTGTTATCTATCATGTTTTTATCAAAAGAGTGATGTTTACGGGATTGTATGGAAATAAATCAGCATATACTTAGTGGTAAGATAGACTCACTATCTAGTTCTTATCTTAACATAAGATAAAACACACTATCACTAATGTTTGTTTAGGTTATACCGATGATACTACTTTTGCAGTTACTACGATCATGTTTTTGTCTTTTTATGATAGAAAATCTGTTTTAGCAAGCCGCATAAAGTAAAAACTCATAAAAATACTGACAAAAAGAAGTTTACTACCGATGAATATACTATTTCTTTCAATTTAGGATGATATGTAGCGATTTTCATATCATTATAACTGTTGTCAAAACTTTGCCTTCTATTTGTGCCAACCTTAATATGTTGAAATCATTTGGCGCGCCACAGCCTTCGGAATTCGGAAACATTAGTCAGCGAGTAATGCGATATAAACTTAAACTAAACAGTTTTTGATTTTAATACAAATATTTTAATGAAAGAAAATCATTAAAGTTTTATTGTTATATTTTAAAACATTATTGTAGATGAATGAAGATGTAGACAATTATTTGGTAAACACAAATTAAAGATATGTTGTAAATTTAAAAAGCTTTTTGAGACATTTAACAAAATTTTTGGATTTCAATAAATATAAAGGTAAGTTTTAAACTTCCATTCTAACCAAAAGTTTATTTAATTGCTAAAATTATGGAATTTTACTTGTAAGTGATAGTTTTAATGGATGGATGTATAGATATTTACCTTATAATTCCAAAGACAATGAAAATATCTGGATAAAATTCGGTACAGAGTTAAATTGCACTCTGTAATACACATAAGAATTTCATATTTCTTACATTTAATTTACTGCGGAGGAAGTTACAGTTGATGCATAGCAAAATACATTTATTGACATTTGTTATTTAAAAATAAAATGCTAAGTTATAACGGTAACAAAGCTAAAGTTGAGATTTATTAATAAAATACAAATTTATGTGACACAATGACAATATACATAATAAGGAAAACATAGGATTTCAAGGTGTCAATTATCAATTTACTTGATATTTAAACTATGGATTTAGTAATCAAGTATTTTAAAGCATTAGTTCTGTTGAATAATGGTTTGATTTATTTTGTTTATTACATTAAAGAAAACAATAGTTATGCAATTAGCCAATGTTATTAAGAGTAATTCTAACTTTGAACAATACTGCCAATGTACATAGCTGAATAACCCGTATGTAAAATATTTTGGTATGAGAGCATTTTAAAGGAAAATAAAGGTTATTTAGTGTGTTTGTAGCAAAAAAAAAACATTTTTATGTGAAATTGTAATGTATTTAATGCTGTATTTCTATAATCCACTGCTATGTCATTAATATTTAAGAATTGCTGTTGCATGTGACTCCCCAGAATTAAAAAAAAACATAATTAGTGATCCAAGTATTCTTCTAGACTATGTCGTACATCTAAGCAAAATTTCAGCGAGATCCAAGCAGCCATTCTGGACATACATTCAAACAAACATCTATCTAAACATTCACATTTATAATATTAGTATGACATATTTAAATTTAACATTAAAACAAAAACAAGCAAACCGATCTTAATACTCTTCTCTTGGCATGTAACTCAGTTTTTAAAGAAGATATTCTTCTTTGCTGCCAGCTATTTTTACCTACCATCCCTTAAATTTAGAGGTCCCTTAAGCAGTATTTAGGCATCCCTAGTATGAAATTATTTTTCTCCAATATTCCAACAAAGTTCAGCGTTTTGCATTTAGGGAGATTCATTACTAAAAAAGATGCCTATGTAAGAATAGCAGGGGCTGGTTCGTAACAATGGGCATAATAACTCATTATTTCTCGTAGAATTTTACCCTTACAAATTCTGTATGTATTTTTGCTTTCACACTTAATGTGTGGCCATAATAGTGATAAGCATTTTAAGTAAAACAACATTACTTAGGATATGTTATGTATAATCAATATTCGAATTCCAAAATACAAACAATATTACGTGAGAAACATGAAACTACACTCGATTGCGGTCTCAGTCGCGATCTAAACACACTGTGTTTTGTTTTGTTTCTCTCTAAACTAAAGAAGTTCGATAACTTTAGGTTCCCAGCGATTTTATAGACACAAGATTCTCAGTTCAGATATTTTAGTGCAACCACTTAAGCTCAACGTGTGTTTACAAGTGCGTGTTGAAAGTTTTAGTGATGACAGAGTCTTCGTATCACATTCAAAGAGAGCTTATGGATCTTTTTAGCGAAAGGTATCGTGTTTAAATCGAACGGTTTAAAATGTACGGATCTTTGAAGATCTTTGTGTATCAGTATATTCAGGACTAGAAATGTACTGGGGCTACATTCGTATATGCGATTTGTTAGAACGTACATACGTAAGGATAATCAATCGTTTTATTGATAAATCCGAGTTCTATAATTTAATCTGTTGTTAATAAGAATAAATGCTTATGAAATTTATAACAACAATATAACTCCCTTTATCCAGAGGAGTAGGCAGAGACTACTGACTTCCATTTAGTGTGGTCCTTTTATTTATGTTTTTTTTATTATTTTTGTTGCAGAATGGTGCGGTCGAATGTTAACAACAGAAAAATGTCCCGCCATGAGAAAGCGAAAAGTGGCTTTGTAAGTAACAATTTTAGTAGATAACTCTACAATATTTCCGACTTTATTTGGTCTGGTTAGTACCCAGATCGTCTATGCAATGGTAAACAAATAATGATATGCGTAACCACGGAATGCATATCATTATCAGATACAATTAAAAAGTACAAAACGAACTTTCAAGTTGATACTCTAATTTACTCACTCTTTTATATCACCCTCGCCGTATAATAGAAAAGGATAGCTTTAGGTTTCAAAAAATGGTGTATTTTTACTTATTTCGTTACCAAGTTTTACAAAATCGATATGAGGAATGTTCACAGGAAATTCGCTCGTAATTGTATGGTGGTTACATTCTTATTCGTGTACCGGCTCAAGTATCCATCAGCTGATTCCTCGTAGTCGTACTCGCCTGAGACTGAGGGTTTACGTTCGTACGGTATGTACACAACCGTTTCTAGATAAGCGAGTAGGGTTTGCAAAAGCATTAGCGAAACCTCCTTATAAAAGAATTAACATTGACCTTTATTAAAAAAAGAAAAAGTTCTAAACCTTTTTCATCGACTTTTCATTCGACATAGATTCGGTTGACAAAACAGAGATAACAATATGTTTTAAGAGGATACTGGTTTCAGAAACCCTTGGTAAGTGCACAAATTGTGCCTAACAAAATATTATAATAGTCTATAATAAGTATACTAGGCAATGGACTTTTTACCAGATAAGAAAAAATAATCAGTTCATGATATTGCGGTTGTGCGTCTAGGCGATTGGAATGACACTTTTTTTATTGTTTTTTTTAACATTCAGTCTTTTTTTCTAACGGTACCTGTCTCTGACGTCTGTATGCACAACGATATAACTTCGCCAGTAGATTTCGTTTAGTTTTCAGTCGATGTCCTTTCAGTGAATGTGTCCGCGATTTGTGTTTAATATAACGTTAGTTCTGTTTGATTTGGTTTAGATACAGTTGTATATGTAATTTGTGTTGTGCAGTTATATATATATGATATTTGCTAGCCATTACATAATGTGATTTGTGTATATCTTAAATACCTATTATATGTTACCAGAAACCGATTGTTACTGAATAACTAACGGCTTAAGATCACTCTCTTTCTTAGTTCCTTACATAGACCGGGGATGCTAAACTTTTACATATCAACGTGCCAATTTTCTTAGTAATATCATAGACGTGTTAGGAAATAATTTTGACTTTGTGATCATTGGGGAACAATGCAAAATGTTTACTTATATCTTCGCAATATTTTTCGTACGCACAATAAGTTTTGTGATCAATGACGTGCCCAAATTTCGAGTCCCTGAAAAGGCACACGTGACATTGGTTTGCAGTCCCTGACAAATACAGCTAGCGCTCTAATCGTGGTCTTCTACTGTTAAAACATCTATACAATAACTTTTGTTTTTATACAGGTATTTCGGCAGTAGAAATCTAACTTAAAATGACTTGTGCTTGAATGCAGTAAATTATTGAAATGAGTATTGTAAAAACCTTGACCATGAGATTGTATGGTGTTGAAGTTATAAATATCGCTCAAACAACGACAATCTTTTATTCATTGTTATGGCATTTTCAAATGAAATCTGACCTAGTCAATATGACTTTGAGGATAGGTAAATTAAAGCTTGTTTGTTCAGTTAATTTATAATTATCGCTACGTAATTGGGCCAGCGTAGTTAATAAAGCCCAGACAGCGCTAAATCTTAATTATATTATAAAGCGTTAAAACAAAGTTGTCAATGAATTTGTCTTGTAACGGGAAAAAGAATCTTAAAAAGTTTGAAATTATTCCTCTGATTGCCAGTACCTTTGATTTGTGAATTATTTTTTTTTCTTAAAAATCAAACCTCCTTAGACTTACTAAAGTGAACATAGTAAAGAACTAAAAGGAAACCAGTAGTTCATTACGTCATTGAGTTGTGCCCCTTACCGACTTGCTTCATTTTGTCACATACCATTGCGAATCGATTTTTAATGTCATTCAAATGACTTTAGTATATACGAGTTTTATTTATTTATTCCAAACTTGCACAACGTCAATCATATGCCACTTTCTAATATTTTGAAATATTGTTAAAGTTTTCATCAACGGAAGATAAAATTATAGGATTAATTAGGACATTAAACCTCTTGGCAATGTAAGGGTGCGTCTACAACCCAGATGTTAACGAACTGTTCGAAGCGGCTCGTTATTTTCTAGATGTGGACGCAACCTAAGAAATGCAACTTAATCGTTCTAAGATTATTATAAATTTTAACTCCATTACTTGGATATTGGTACAGAATAGCTACATTTTCTAATATGCATATCATTCAGTGGTATACTTACAAAACCAAGTTAATAAAACTAATGTCGTGATTTAATAATAAACAGACGAGGCCATTTGTTTATGTGATAATTAATAACGAATACACAAGCCCGGTCGTGTTATTTAAAAAATGTTTAGGTGCGGTCGACTCCACGGTTTTCTGTCCCCGATTGCTATGGTTTTAATTAGCATGTTTAAATGTATTACAAAAGACATATCTGTGACTGAAGATGTTCGGATACCGGTTTTATGTAATGCCCTAAAATAAGAAAAACACAATATAAAAGTTGTTATATACATGTTCTTAAAAAGACTCTGTCTTTTAAATTTATTTGCGTTAACTACAATTATTGTAAATGAATCAATTTAAAGATTACAAACTACATTTTAATATAATAGTTTAAAATTCCTATTAAAATACCGATTGGTTTTGCTTATTTGACCGCATTTTTAGTAGGCGTTAAAACCGTTATGCATTTAATTAAAGGGTTTGTATATTGAAGTCTGATGACAAAAATCCATCTATTTGGTAGGGAGAATCTTATAAACATGTTCTTGACAACGAAGTTAATGTCAAATAGCTAGATATGATTAGAATGAGAGATATAAATTTTTCTGGGTTTGATGAGTATTTCTGATATCACAAATGGTCTTCATGACAAACCTTTTGACTTTAACCCTTATTAACCTAGAGTTTCAATTTCGATACCAATCTTTTAAACCGAATGTTCACATTACTGTTAGTTTTTTTATAGGTTGGCTGTACCTATTTTACTGTTGTATAATATTATTTGCAACGAATTTAAAAAAAAAAAACAAATTTCATTATGGTTTTATTTTATGAAGCAAACACAGTAATATTAAAAAAAAATACTTTCGTATGTAAATCAGGCTACTAGGGGTTAAATTACTATCGACTCGTAAATTGTCACCAATTTCAAATCCAATGACGTTTACAATGTGATATATTTCATGCTTGCAGTTTCATTTTTATTTAAAGCCGAAAGACTTTAGGGTAATGTTTTTTTTTGTATATCATAGGTAATAAAATGAGTCACTACAATATAATGCGTGAAAAGGAATCTTGATTATCAGTAACAATCGGTTATCAGTTATATAGATTACGGTATAACAAAAATGATGTTAAAACTACGTTATCTTCACCAAGAGTGGACGTTTTGAAATAACCAAGATTCTATTTAGTTTGTGTGTTACACAAATAGAACAGTTTATTGATAGCATTTGCAGGATTCGCCATTTTTTATTCCTTTTCCAATATTTTATCAATATAGTATTACTACGAACGTATGTTAGTGTCTACGTACGTATATTAGTCATTACTAGGTTACAATGAATTAATTAAAAATGTGACGTGAAGTTCTTTACATAAAAACTTTTTGGAAGTGATGTGTTGTTAAAGTGACTGAATATTGTTTTTCCAATAATGCCTAATCGCCATTTAGGCAATATACCGGAAGGCGAGGCTAGCAAGTATTATAGCTTGCCTCGCCTTAAACGCAAGGAAACATGGAGGAAAAAGGGGGTAAGTTGTGTTATAACATTCAAACTTTATGTTCATGTTCTACGCACTTGCATGCAAAGTTGGATGTAAGTAGAGGAAAGCGTGCGCAGGAGTCGAATTTTTCCCGTAATTCCAAATGGTAAAAAAGAATCGCTAGATGGCGTTGTCACTACTTTACATATGTCAAAACTTATTGTTTGAATACTAATACAAAACATATCTCAATACAGATTAATCGGTGATTACTTTTAATAATAAAGGATTAACTGACTGATACAAATGTAAGAGGCGTTTATTTATATATTTCAATTAAATCAGTGATTGAAAAGGATAGTAAGGTCACTTCACACGTGTTTTATTATCATCAATACTAACCAAGGCTGACTAGTCTCTCCTTTTTCATACGACACATTCTGCATCCTTTTATTTATTGACTTCAAAACTTAAAGAAAACTCAAGGTTTTAAATGCGGTAGAGCAAAGAGAATAATTTTTTGTAGGGGTTTTTTATACCATAAGGTGGTAAACGAGCGAGCGGCCACCTGAAATCGCTGAAATAGCGCAGTGACCGTTGCCCATAGACATACGCAATAGCACATGTCTCTCATCTGGAAAGTCCACTTCCACTTCCCATCCTTTCCTTAAAAAGGTGGGAAAAGAAAGAGGACTAAATTAGGCCTCCGGGACGCACACTCATCAGATGAAACGCGGAATTGCTTCCACTTCACGCCTGTCTTCTGTGTGGTCGTGGTATTTCACCGGGCGAGCCGGGCCAATTCGTTCGTAGATGTTAGAGCGGGCTCTACCACTGTTGGTGATGTCATATAATAAATCTATCATAAATGTATGATTTTCCATAACACCCACGTTATACCAAAGATGCAACGTTAAACTGCGTATGTACGAGATGATCTCATTCACTTACATCATTGTAGATTTGTGATACAAATTTGACATTGATATAAAAATACGCAATAGTTTATAAATAATACTTACCGTGTGTTTCAGAATCCAAAATATCTGTACAAAACATCTGGTCATCCTCTTCTTTCATCTTTGACAAAACAGAGATAACAATAGCTTAAACAAGGTTTAGTCTCTAAAACCCAAGGTTACCCGACTAAATACAATAGTATTCCGGGGAAGAACACAAATTGCATGTATGTAGATTGATAGAGCTAGGAAAGAGCTTTATAACCCTATTTACTTTCCATAAAATAAAAAAATAAAAATTTTCTTTACGGGATTTATCCTTGGATTGTACAAATAATAATAGACTACCTCTCGTCCGCGACTCTATCCGTTCGGATATTAAAAAAAAACATAAGTAGCCTATGTGTTATTTCAGATTATGTTTTATATTTATGCCAATCATCGAGATCCCTTAAGCCGTTGTGAAGATACCTTCAAATAAACATCCATCAAAACATTCGCATTTATAATTAGTAAGATTTTTATTAACCTAAATTCATAAGTTCGATTAACGATTATCTACTACAAACATATTCCGTCTTTTAATGAATCATCAAAGAACATTGTATTGTACTCTGTAATTGACATTGTCTTAAACGTTTGTTTAGAGGTAACGTTCGCTAATGCGTTCAGCGATAAATACGTGTGATAAAAAAAGTAACTCGGCATATCTACTCGTGTGTGTGTGTATATATATTTATTGTAACTGGACGGTTTAAATATACAATAATGCAACATAACTAACAATCGCCTCCGACTTTGTCAGCGTGCATTTTCTATTTGAAATTAAAAAAAAAATGGAATAGCTCACAATTGTTTAATGAAGGTTTAAGGTCGATAAAGTCTTATTCTATAGAATATTATTAATTAAATAATTGTGCCATAATTTAATCGACTTACTGTGAGTTTCTGAGACCGAAATCCTCTGTGTTTTACACATTGTTATTCTTTGTTCTCTATTTTGTAGTGACTGGGATGACGATATGTCTCATACAGAGATTTTGAACAGATGCCGTAAAATACGACAAATATTTTGGCAATTTTTGATTTTATCTTCACCTAATATTTTTTAACATGCTGTATCCTTTAAATAACCTTTGAATTACAAGACTTGTATAGTGTTTATGTTTAATATTCAGCAGAGAGCGCGCTTTGGTGTCACAGTCGAAGGCGACTTGGTTTATAGGACGACTAGAGTACTTGTATGGCATAAAGGTGAACCGTCATTGTCTATATTGATACATTTAAAAATAAATTAAAGTATTTAAAACATCATCCTGTGCCAATCGTTTTATTGAACAAAATCATAAAAGTCGAATTGATTATTTCTATATTTCACCACGTTTAGCACGAGCTTTGAAAGATGGAAGTTTTCCTAATATAGACAAAAATCGAGTCAACATAGGTTTAACAATTTTTTTTATTTGCCTGCCGTTACGTCAAAATAATATTGCCAGTTACTTCCAAAAGCTGAAATCATTTAGCTGGTATACGAATGTCATCGTCTTCACACTTCTTAAGATCTTTCTATAGGCGCAAAATCTGTGTCATTCTCGAATAATCTTTATCTATCCAGATAGTAAGATAGCAATTGGTATTCCTATCAGATACAAAGCGTAAAAGTTTATTGGCCTTTATTTATTTACTATAAAAGACGTTATCGCAATCATTCTTAGGCATCTCAATAACACAAAAACCTAATGGATCCTAACAAAATATGCTGCCAATTTTATTTGAGGTTAAAGGTGACAATGCAAATAACCACTACCAAGTTGTCAGATGTCAGAGATGACCTCATTCCATGTTTATTAATGTATTTTAATATTTCTTATAATATGAAGTTACTGGCCTTTATTTGCTAAGAGCCGTTGTAATAAGATGCTAGTACATCGTAGTTAGACAATCAAAATAACAACGTATAATAGTATCATCCGGCGCCACATAATATCATTTCATTATAAAGTTGCGCCCATAGTGACGTAATCGTTACTACATTCAGCCGGATTGCTCATGCGTTTGCGCTGATCAATAATAATACGTAGGGTTGTGAAATATGAGTTGCTAACGATAGCCCTCCACTTCGCCAATGCAGAATTTAAAAAAGTAACATATAATTTGCCCGTGTGCGTCGGCAACCTTCCAGAGAAAGTCCCGTCAAAATCAGTTCAAACGTACCCGGAAAAAAGTCAAAGGAACAAGAAGTTATTACATACATTAGGATACATTTTTCTCAATATTACATACGGACTCTCCAATTTTATTAACTGTATTTTTATTACTGATAGTAGCGCTATAAATGACAGTGTTTTTTTCAACTGAACACGAGAGTAGTACTAATTTCAAATGGCTTTCGTTACAAGTTAATTGCGTCTTTATGACAATAATCTCTTCTCAATTCACGCACCTATCAGACCATATCTAAAATGATATTCTACACTAGACTAAATCATAGCGATTAGATGAATAAAATGAAATATGAACGTCTATAAATGTTTACTTCATAAAAAAAAAATTATACAGTTTGTGTCAACCCTATAAACGCGGATCGGTTTTGCCTTATGTTTTTTCTACCACTGCTTGTCTGAACATTTACTTCGATCACACATGCCATGAATGGTATTTGCTAAGTCTGCGCGTTAGTTTATTGTGTGAAAAATTATCGATGTGTAGTGTTTTGTTCCGTGTCTAGTGTACATGAAGTTGCTTAAAAATGGTTCGTATAATTTACTCAATTTTTTGTATGGATGGACGAAGAGATAGTATCACGGTAATACGTTGATGTATGAAGGGATTAATTCTTAAATGTATGACCACAAATTAGATAGTAAATAAGGGCACCCTGTTTATATTTTTTAAATTCCAATGTAAGTTAAGAAACTTTAATTATTTCGCATTTTCTTACTTTTTGACAGATTTAGGTTTAAGTTTAACTTTGTTTCTACATTTTATTTCCTTTCTTTGTTTACTCCTTTCTAAATGACTAACTATCCTGGCAAGTATGTATCAGTATTTGTCGCATACAGAATCAAAAGCGTTATTTAAATATTTTCTTAAATAGTGTAAATATTTCATACTAAATTTACACAATCTTCCTTAGTGAGAAATTAACGTCGGAATGTGACAGTTAAAGTATGTTTTTCATTGTCTTAAAACTAAAAAAAACGACGAAATAAAAACCTCCTCTTTGATGTCTGTTAATAACAGTACGTTGGTGTGTTCACACGTGTTAGTTAGACAAAATGCGTGGGGCTATGTCAGCCTGGTTATGATCAATTAAAGTTATAATTGTCTTTCTCATCGGCGGTTCGTATCTATAGAGAGCCTTGGCCTTGGTATGAATAAAGTAAGGAAGGTCAAGTTACTGCGTGATATGTTTTGTATTTTAGTTATTTGTTCTCATTTTACGGAGCCAGACATAGAAAAAAAAATGAAATATTTTATTTATGAGCAACATCTATTAAATACATATTTTAACATCTTCGTTTCACTTGTATTTAAACAAGATGTGCACTATGCATTAGGTAGTATTCGCGCGAAGATATCGCGGGAGGTCGCAAATGCATTACAAAATTCAAATTTACTGCCAATATTTGGGAGCCGTGCGAATTAGTGTCATAGTGTGGTGAAATATTGTAAACTTTTATTAGTAAACATATATTTTTATTACTAGGGTTTAGTAAATAATACTATCTTCTTTGTTAAAATTAACGGACAAAAATCCTTGGTTTGATTTGACGTTTAGACGTTGAATAGAAGTTTCGTACTCAGTCATAGATTTTGTTAGACGTGATAGCGTTGTTTAAGTTGTTAGTAGTCTAACCGTTGGTTTCTGTGACCAATATATCTGTGTAAAACCTATCGCTATCTCTGCCATTTATCTTTGACAAAACAGAAATTATAATATGTTTTAAACGAAGATTTTGTCTCGGAAACCCACGGTAAGAACTTTAAACTGCAATCCAAACTTTAAGCAGATTAAATTAACACTTGTAGTTACGTAGTAATAAACATCCATACATTGTAATTATCGCATTTAACATTAGTAATATTAGTACAATGGCTTAGTCACTAAACGTAGGGGCTCGGAGCCCCTCAGTGGGGACTTATAGTGAGCTGATGATTATAAATATTAGTAAGATGAAGTCAAAAATAAGAAGAATAACTATGATTTCTTATAACATCTTCGATGACTTCACTGTTGTCTGTTGGCCCACCTTGTGTCATTGGTGTCAATGTCAACGACCTTGTACACTTGTGTCATATGTAAATATACAACCAAGATAATTGGAATTGTGCCAATTGCATTGTTAAAATTTTCCTTATGTGAAAGTAATAAGATTTAAATTGCATTGCATTTAAACATTGTTTACAACCTTGAGAAGGCTAGGATTTGATGACAAATTTTATAATAATAACTTATTTAACTTTAAAATTAATCACAATTAAATCTATAATTTTTAAAGTAAATTAAGTATTAAAATTTTATCAAAGCTTTTCATAATTGAGGTCGTAAATTTTGCTTAAAAAAGCTATATTGTCAGCTCAATTCACGTTTGGGGCATTTCGTTTATTTTTTTTAGGGAATATTTTTATTTAATTTTCTCAATATAAAGTCGATAAATACCAAACAGATATTTTAATATTTTTAAGTTTTGTTTCTTTAAGTTTTTTATACTGTTAGTGCATCTAAGGATTCTTCAAAATCTATAAATAAGTTCCTATTTAACCTGCATCACCTATGAGATCATGTTATTTAATTTCGTGTACTTAATTATTCATTTGACCTTGAGTCGTCTTCTATCTACTGTTTTCATCTTTTTTTACGTCAATTTTTTATTCAGTTTTCTTTTTCCTACACTTTTATGATCGTGAAGATTATTTCGTCACATTTAGATCTTATGATTCATTATTTAATTTAGCTCTCTTCATTTTTGTAATCAAATTAAATTAAAAAAAAAAACTATTATAAAAATAGCAATAATCGAATTAATTTGATAATTTTTTTTTCTTTTAAAATCTCTTTAATACACTACATATATGAATGCTTCTTTCAAATTATACATTATATTACTATTAAAAGAAATTACCGCTAATCCGTCATAAGTAATGTCAAAACAAATTAATTTATTACCGCTATTAGTGTGTAAACACCTTTAGTTAATTCGCCATGCGACTTTTTGTACGTCTATTATTGTCACTGAATGGCCGACATCATCGCCCAGTATATTCAGATGAGTGAAGCATCATCAGGGGAAAGATGATTTTATTTTTATCAGTTCGCTAATTTGCAAGGAAAGTGCGACCGAACTCAGTGTGTGTAGTACCGATTAAGTGATCGTACATTTTGTTGGTGAATTTTATCGTGGAAACGAGTTTTAAGACTTTTTTACGTGCTTAATTTTGTAAATATTTTGCTGTGCGTATGGACGATGTGAGCGAATTATGTTATTATAGTATTTGTTGCTTAATTTAGTTTTAAAAGTGTTTTATTTTTTATACAATGGACACAATAAAAGTAGTAGGTGAATATGTTAGAGAGCGGTCGCCATTCTCGGTAAGTTTTTAAATTAAATCAAGTCATAGATTTTTTGAACATATTTCTTTGTGAAACAACAATATAATTTGTATTAATAATGTATATCTCTATGTACATTTTTTGTTTTTAACTTACGCATAGGCGTTGGCTTTAGTTCTCTACATTTTGTACTGTAGCATTTTACTATGGAATCCATGTTTTCTTTATTAATTGCAATACATATGACTCTTGTAGCACATGTGTTCCATACAAAGTGTGTAATCGTCAATCTTCAATGCTGGCGACGTCTCATTGTTAGCGATATTGCGGACGGACAGTCATGAATCGATTGGACCTCAAAAGGCACAATGATACGAGACAATGGCCTCCGTAAAAATATTAGGGTTGCCAATTTTTTTATATTTGCAGTTTTTATTTCGTAATTTATAACTGCGAAGATCAGTCAGTTGAAAACTTGTTTTTAAATTATAAGAAATTCATTTTGAAAAAGAAAACCTAATTGCAGACCCTCCTTACACAATCGGTATATCATGTTTTTGACGATTTAGTATTGCGCAGAATATTAATAAATTCACCGAAACAGCTGTTTGAGAATGATCTTGCTGTGACAACCCTATCGTTTCCCGATTAGTCGTGTGCATTAACAAACCAATATAGCAATGTTGCTTAATCGAAAAGCATTTTATATGATCGTTAAATGGTACCACATGTTAAAGTAATCAATAAGCACAACAGTCAGGCATCCTTTGAAAAGTGTCAAAAAAAAATTAATTTGTTTTTATTTACAAAAAGTTTATTACAAAGGGCGAATCATTTTTACGAAGCTTACATCATTGTTGTGGTACAATCATACGATCTTACGTATTAAGATGACAATCGCATAAGAAAATAAGTGTTATTTGTCGTATACAAATTATTATAGTTTGTTATTCTTTTTGTTTAAATCCGTAAGTACTAATTATGTACGTTCTCTTGAATGATAAAGCACCTTTATTTTAATTAAATAGGTCGGAAGTACGACCCTGTTTTATGTTCTTAACATGAATATTATTAACCTATTTTTGTTACGATCATGCTACAGTGAGCTGTATCATAAATTAATTAAAACGCGGAGCACGAAAAATTTAGCATTCTTGAGTGCTTTAAATGTTTGTTTAGAAATGTTGGGAAACACGCGACTAAACATTTCCTAAATGCCAAAAATAATTAGTTGTTACTTATGTATTGATTTTAAACATGAATGCAAAGTTAGTAAATTATAAAAGCTTTTTATAGAAAAAAGACACCTCTTTATGTCTCTATCTTTTACATAGTTTTTTTACAAATTTTACTTTATTTTTCATTCAGAAAGTTCTCAAGAGAGGTAACGTCATGTCATCAATATTTGAAGCATAAAGGAAATAAATATGTAGTTAAAAGATAGAAACGTAGCAGTTTCTTGTTACCTATATATACCAATACATAAATATTTCTTTGTTATCGAGTTAAGTAGACCATAACTATCGTTATTTAATTACAGACCGAGTATCTTGTATATAATGAGTTGTGATAAACTAGTTAAGGTAATACATCCGTTAAACAACGCGAATAGATGGTATATCTAAATAGAAAGCTATTCAAAAGTAATCTACGGTACAGCTTCGAACTATGTTATAATAACTCGTTTCTTAAGTATATATCTACTGTTTCAAATTTCCATAACTTCGAAGAGTGCCATCAGCTGCCGGAATATTATTGTGATCTATTTCTGCAATTTGTACCTCTGTTAGGTCTGTTAGGAGGAAAATCCTATACTGTGCAGGTGTACTGGCGCAACACTAGCCTTACTAAAATGTCGACATTTATGTACCTTCGTTAATCATTCTGACAATGGACTTAGTAACAAAAGCGCGCCATTCGCTCAAAATGATTCTAACTAATAATGTGTGTATTAATTTAGAAATATATGGGCCATCGATAGTTATTCAAACAAAAGTTCTCTTCTTCCAGCTGGACACATGGTTCGGGCGGCCGAAGAAGACGGGCGGTGGGATCGAGCGCGGCTACGAGACGGTGCCGCGGGGGGCGGAGCCGCGCGCTGAGGACGACGAGCCCTCCGCCACCGCGGAGTACACCAACAAGATCGATGCCCTCGATGACAACCAGCTTCAACGAAGATTTGAGGAAATGCTGGTATGTGGCAGAAGCATTGTTATTGAACTAGTCTTGCCCCGCGGTTACATTCTTCGCATGTATCGTCTCGGCATATCAGATTATTGAGTATTTACGTATTTATTACTAAGTTGCTCATCTCGTTAAGGTTGATGCCTGATATAAGGTTGATGATTGATAAGAGATCGGTTTGACTGCAGCATGGGTTGGCTTAGGAATGGTCTAGTGAACTCCATGTCGGTCTACTCTGGGCTTTTTGTTTTGATAGACGTATATGCTACTTCAACTACCTATGCATAAGGTATAATAAAAGCTGCATAAAAACTCTATTTTCATAGAGCGATTAGAGGGATGATTTTTTTTAATTCATTGGTGTGATTTGTCTGTTAAAAACTCACGTTCAACGCGGTACTGTAAAGAATTTTGCAATATAAAACGACAATTTGTTATCAGTTGTCGTTAAAGGTGAACGTTCTCAACTTTTATTGTAATCAGAGTGTTACATTTTAATATTACTTTCTCTTTCCAGACCGATATGAATATCAGTGAGGAGAAGAAAGAACCGTTAAGAAAATACTCAAGGGATCAAAAGAAGAAAATGTTAGTTGCCTACAAATTTGTTAATGCACAGGTTTGTTTAGATTTTATTCCCTAACAAATAATTTAAACCTATAACACTTAAAAATAATTATAAGCCTAATCATTTTCACTGCTTTTTTTATTACAATCGCAAGGTAATTGTTGAATGTTATTTTTATTATTTTACCTACAGTTCATGTAACATATTGCTTTATTCTTTTATTTAAAAAAAATGTGATAAACTCTTGCCTGCGTGTGTTTTTACTTTGCAACTAGCTTTCGCTCGCGATATCGTCCGCATGCAATTACAAAAAACTTAATAAGTAGTTTATGCCTATGGAAGAATCCAGGCTATGTTCTATATCTATGCCAAATTTTCATTCAGATCCGTTGAGCCATTTTGGAGATATGTAAAATGCGAAAGAAAGTTAAAAATATCTTTCTTTATTTGTTTTGTTAATCACATATAAAAATCTTATTCTTTTAATAATTTCTTTCCAGGAAGGTCGTTCAAAGTTTGAAAAGCCATCTGACTATGTGTCATATCTAAATCAACCGGAGCTATCAGTGGGCAAGCTGCATGGCTGCTTGGAGAACTTGAGGATAGCTCTCACAAATAATCCGTTGTCATGGATACAGGAATTTGGCACCAAAGGCATCGAGAGTCTACTTACCACACTTAATATATGTTATACAAAGTAAGTTGTTAGGAGTGATTTCCACTAGCACGTGAAAAAAGGTCCAATTTAAAGGTCGTTTCTATTCCTGATTACATGGTACCCTTGTAGGGTTGACAGTAATATTAAAAGTTTTTATTCAAGTTAAATTGAAAGATTTTTTTTTTGTATTTTTCCACGCTATCAGTGGTAGAGGATTTTACCGGTAAGTTATTTGAAACAAAGGTTAAAAAAATCATCTACTAGTCAGATATTCAGTATTAAAATTTAAAAAAATCGGACCTACCGACAAGCACTACCTTATACACGCAGAGAAATAGATAAATTGATAACCTTCTTTTTTTATTCGACTAACAGGATATAAGGATGCGATTTATGTTTAAATATAGAATGGACTTAATTGAATCTTAACTACATTTTTTTTCAAAAGTTACAGTGTCAATTCTATAAATTTATTAGTTCTGTAAAATAATAAACAATTTCTCCGTATTACCAGCGATGCTCGTTACGATCGTGTGCAGTACGAATGCATCAGATGTTTATCTGCCATCCTTAATAATACCGTTGGCATACGAACTGTGTTCGAATGTCGGGAGGCGCTGCCCGTACTCGCGCGCAGTCTTGATGCGCGCAAACCGCACTGTGCATTGGAAGCGGCTAAGGTAACCATGACAACGTAGTTATTATGGCAACGTAGTTGTTATGGCAACGACGCTGTTGCTATAACAACGCATATTGTGACTAATGTAGATGATCTAATTTATTAAACAAAATACGACTGTTTTTGTTTCTCGATTTTTTTTGTCAATACTAGTTTTATAGATTTGGTCGATAAATAAAATGTCCACTCTTTATTATTAAGACAGTAAACTTTAATTAACTTTTATATCTTTTGTAATATATTAACAGCAACACTAGATAATAATTTGTGACATTTTTATGTTCCAGGTGCTGGCAGCCATTTGCCTTATCCCCAATGGGCATGAGAAAGTGCTGGAAGCGATCACGATGGCGGGCGAATCGAGCAGACGTCCGCGGTTGCTGCCCATCGTGGAATGCTTGGATAGTAAATCTCCTGAGAGTTTAAAGGTAACGTTTTGCTATACATTGCGCGCTCTGTATACGAAATTTTAAAATAATCTCGATATTGAGCAGCACTGGATTGAATACATTGCTCTTAGAACTGATTGTTTGAGAAGCTTCTAGAATTACAACCATAGAGTAGGGAATTTCTACAATTTGATTAAATTTTATTCATTAAAATGGTTTAAAAAGGGACTAATCTAAGAAGTTTGTAAACAAATCTAATTCCTATTTGTCAGTTAAGTATATAGTTTTTTGTTGGGTCGTAAATTAAATTCCTTGACTGTATCGGCTAGTTACTTCATTCTTTTTTTATATTCCAGAATGGATGTATGCAACTTATGAATGCTATAATCACAGAGCCGGAAGAATTGGAATTCAGGATGCACTTACGGAGCGAGTTTATGAGAACTGGGCTCTATGATCTTATTGGTAAGGTTCACTTTTGTATTTTCTAT
Organism: Papilio xuthus; assembly: GCF_000836235.2. NCBI lineage: Eukaryota > Metazoa > Arthropoda > Insecta > Lepidoptera > Papilionidae > Papilio > Papilio xuthus. The sequence continues at coordinate 4,184,662 of NW_013532703.1, read as the reverse complement.
CCCTTCATACATAATATCTTAGCATCAAGCAAGTACATTTTATTGGATAAAATATTGATTTTTGCTTAATTTAATTTATAATTTCTATCTAGAAAATCAATTTTTCAAATAATTTAGATGAAATATGAAAACTTTAGACAGCGAATTAAACAGATTAGAAAATATATTTATGTAAATTTCTGTTTTTAGACGAATTGCGAGCGGCGGCAGAGGGCGCCAGACAGATCCAGATGAATGTTTTCGACACACACGCCTCCGCGGACCAGGACGAGTTTCTAGCCAAGTTTGATGACGTCAGGTGGGTTACCTAGGCAAACATACCCTTGTGTACATTAATTATTACTAACTAACCACCGACAGCATAGAATTAAAATAAAATAGCATATTATATGCCCGCATGCATCATCTACCCGAAAAAGTTTTATGATAATTGGTTCAGACCTTCCGGAGACCCGGACAAACTCACCCTTGCATACAGACAAAAAAAAAATCCAAATACATGACGTATACGAAATATGATTTTTTTCTTGATATGGACATACAGACATTTCAATTTTATTAATATTTAATATGTAAATATAAACAAAAAATATAGTTTTTAATGTAATATTTTAACGTTGTTTCTAACTATTTATTTCTTTTGTTTGTCTTCAGAGTTGACTTCAATGACCCCAACGAATGTTTCGAGCTGGTGAAGAACCTGGTGATGGACACACCGGCTGAACCCTACCTGCTGTCCATATTACAACATCTACTCTTCATACGAGATGATGAGTTAATAAGGTAAACGGCAGCTTTTAAAACGGATATTTTGTGTAATGTTGCACCAAAAAAGTAATATTTTTTACTTAAAATATTACAGTAAATTTAAATTATAAAGGTGGTTAAAGTTCAGTGAATTCAGTGGAAACAGGATAAGCGAGTCATTGTCTGGTACAGACAAATAAGCGATAAACTTGTAAGAGAGGAACCTATGGCGGTCTCTTGGACTCTCGCTTGTCCAGATTCGATTGTATTTGAACTTTTCTAAGTCACCTAATATCTTATATATATTATACTAGCTGTCGCCCGTGACTCCGTCCGCGCGGAATTAAAAAGAAACTATTGGTCGCACCGTAATGTTATATAGCCTAAAGCCCTCCTCTATAAATTGACTATCCAACAAAAAAAGAATTTTTCAAATCGGACCAGTAGTTTAAACAAACAAACTCTTCCGCTTTATAATAATAGTATAGATTTTGTTATTCACAATTTTTATGTTGTTTTTTTGTTATTTTAGGCCGGCATATTACAAGCTGATAGAGGAATGTGTGACTCAGATAGTGTTACATAAAAACGGCTACGACCCAGACTTCCGCGCGACGCAGCGGTTCAATATTGACGTACAACCCCTTATTGATGGATTAATAGGTTTGTTATATTTGATATTTATCACAAAATGTATCAAAGTTGCGCTTTACATAAATCTAACTTACTTGACTTAAAGTCCTATGTACTCGTAGTTGGGCAGAGGGCGTCCACAATGCGCCACCAGTTCGCTCTATCTTGCGCTCTGCGTTTGGTCTCGGGCCATGTCAGCCCTATTGCCTTCATTTCGGCAGCTAAATCTACTACATAAATCTATTTGATCATAATTTTGTATATGGTTAAGATATGTAAATATTTATCTACAATTCGTTATATTCACCCGTTTGCGATGCAGTTGGACCTGGATAATCGAGAGTCATCCGCTTCCGACGGACGACCTCCAAAACCAGTAAAATATCGCGGTCACTTGGACTCTCACTTTTCGAGAGTCCACTGTACTGTATAACTATTTAAAAATATTCGTAACTTTAAAAAAAAGGATAAAATACATTTTTGTACGGGCTACCGCTCTAAGAGTTTTTTATTTACTAAAGGGTAATAAAAGAGTTGTAGTCCACGGTTACATTTTATTACGTTTTATCAATAAATCCTTATATATTTGCAGAGAAATCTCGCGCGGAAGAAGAACGTAAGATAGAGGAATTGAAAGGCAAGCTGGAGGCGGCGATCGCGGCCAGGCAGGAGGCGGAGGCACGCGCCGCCCACCTGGAGGACCGCCTCAAGCAAGCAGCCACGCCCACCGGCCCGGGCGGCGTCTCGCAAGGCAACATCGCTGCTATCGCCAAGGTATATTATAAACTGATGGAACTTTACACATTGGCTTAATTACTAAAGGACAAAACCGAGAAAGAAAATTAAATCTTCTAGATAGCGCTGACAGCGTCATGTATTGGTTTCAGTTACAACATCGGTTCTATGTCATTTTCGGTAGAGTTTATCTGGTTATGCTTTGTTGTTTTTTTTAAGTTTTTTCTTGTGTACAAATAATTTACATGACTATTTTACAGGCGATCGGCAGTCCCGGAGGACCACCACCGCCGCCTCCGCCTCCGATGCCAGGAGGTAATTTTTTGTTCTTAATTTCTTTTCACTATAGCACTTTTAATGCTTAAGTTTTAAAAAAAATACTAAAAACAATTGTCTTTCAACAATTAAAAATCAAATAATATAAATTAATCTTTCTTTTATAACTATATTTTTTAACGGTGATGGTTACTACTTATTGATTTTTTCAAATTATGAAATATACAATTAATTCTCAAATTATGTTTATATATATATTTGGTTTAGTTTTAAATTTCTATATTGTAAAAAGAAAGTTTGTGCTAAAATTATTCAAGTTAAATAAAGTAAAGATTAAAATTTCTTACAAAAATGTTTCATTAACTTTAATCAATTTATTATTTCAATTAACAAATTAAAATATCTGTTATTTATATAATAATATATTATGTTAAAGTTATACATAATTAACACAGCTTTTGAATGAATTTGTACCGCACAATGGCGTTATCTCGCACTGCATGCGCAATGTATTTATGTAATGTTATAGGATGCGGTCCACCTCCACCTCCACCTCCGCCGATGCCTAAAGGTGGGTAAAAATTATTTGCACTTATTTAATGTTGATACTTAACGCATGTTTATATGGAATTAATATGTGCGTGCATGATTTTTAATTTTAATTCTCAAATTTTAATATTTTTATTGATATTAAATGTTTTGTTTCTAAGACTGAAAATAAATATTAAAAGTTAAAATTTATAAATAAAAGTTTAAAATGCTATTAAATTGTTAATACAATAGGTGTCACTTTGCTGTTTATTTGTTAAATGTAAATATTCTTTTTTTTTTAAATCTTTCTCTGTTAGAATAACTTGATTGGATACAACTTTTAATAAATGTTCCATATAAATTAAATGTTTTTCTTATGTTCCAGGAGCAGGTGGTCCTCCGCCTCCGCCTCCGCTGCCGGGAATGGGTGGTCCTCCTCCGCCCCCGCCTCCGCCGGGCTTCGGACCGCCGCCTCCGCCTCCCATGATGGGAGGACCTCCTCCGCCCCCGCCCTTCGGAGGTCCTGCCGCGCCTAGAATGGTAACTACTACTGTCGCACACAAAACTGCCGAGTTGTTTAAAACTTAAGTGACGCTTAGTGAATGAGTATTTTAGATAAAGTAGTGGATGAATTTACTGAAAGGAGATGTTTTTGTTTCAGCCCCAACCAGACATTTTACCTTATGGTTTGAAACCTAAAAAGAAGTGGGAAGTGGAAGGTCCACTGAAGCGAGCCAACTGGAAGACAATTATACCACAAAAGATGTCAGAGAAAGCATTTTGGGTTAAGGTAATATATTAATTTCTTTACAATATCACAAAATATATACAATAATTTTTTTTCCTATCTTTAATTGTACTTGGTACAGGATTAAGTTGGTTTTTTTTATATTTTTAGGTCCAAGAGGACAAACTTGCGTCTCCAGACATCCTAACCGGCTTGGCGCAAAAATTCTCAAGCAAACCTGTCGCTAAGAAGAACGAAGATGCGGTCGACAAGTTAGTTAAAAAAAATCTTATATTATGTCCTAATATCTGAGAGAGTCTTTCATCAATTTCGATGTTTCTCTGTTATTGAGATTTCACATTTAAAAATACAGCTAAACCTACATAAACGAGAGTCCAAGGGACCACGATATTTTTCTCGGGCAACGATCTCTCTAATCCAGGTTTCACAGTACAAACTATTGTATAATATCCAAATAGTGATAAAAATCTCTTAAAATCACCAAAAGATATAAAATCAAATTTGATTATTACGTTTGGAAAAGATAGAAGTGGACAAAACAATTCGAAAAGGAAAAAGCTTAGAAAGAATTAAAAGCAGTTTGCTTGTCATCATAAACTCTATCTGACGTCACAAAGGTATAATGTATATTCCAGGGTGCATACATTGAAGAAGGTGAAAGACCTGAAGGTCCTGGACAGCAAGGCTGCACAGAACCTGTCCATCCTGCTGAGCGGCAGCCTTAAACATATGTCCTACGATCATATCAGGACATGTGTGCTCCGATGTGATACAACTGTGCTCACAGCTGATGTACTGGATCTGTTAATACAGGTATGTTTTTTTATGAATTACAATTGCAAAATAACTTAAAATTTACTTTTTATATGGACTATATTAAATAATTTCATTAATCAACAACTAAACATATATGATAGTATAAAGATAGCGTACTGCTTCTTTTCGAAGATCTTTTTTCAAGTAATTTAAAAAATAAAAGTTTTAAACCCCCAAAAGAACTTTCATAATATTATAAGGTATCTTAATTATTAAATTAATTTATACTTTATTAAGTTAAAAACATTTATTGATATTGTATTGATATACATTCAAATATAGATTTTTTTTATCAGCACATACCTCCAGCGGATCAACTAAAAAAGCTATCAGAGTTGAAATGCAAGAGCGAGGAGCTGACGGAGGCGGAGCAGTTCGCCGCCACTGTAGCTGATGTGAAGCGGCTCGTGCCCCGCCTCAGGAGTCTGGCCTTCAGGGAACACTACTCTGAGCTTATATCTGAAGTTAAACCGGTAAGAGACAAGAAAAGAGTCACATCTCTTAAGAGTACTATAACATATGTAACTATTTTCGAAATGTGACTCGCCTTTTTTGTTCATTTTGGAACGAATCTAAAAAAATAGCAACGCATTTTTTTTCTCAAAAGTTTGATGTAGATTTAAAATTATCTTACTAACATTATAAATGCGAATGTTTAGATAGATGGATGGATGTTTGTTTGAAGGTATGTTTGGACATAGAACGGCTCAACGGATTTCGCTGAAATTTGGCATCGATATAGAACATAGCCTGGAGAACACAAAGGCTACTAGTTTTTTTTAATTCTGCGCGGACGAAGTCGCGGGTGACAGTAAGTAAATTATAATTACAAATATTTATAATATTTTCAGGATATAGTATCGGGCACTGCGGCGTGCGAAGAAGTCAAATCAAGCGGCAAGTTCGCCAAGATATTGGAGCTCTTGTTACTACTTGGAAACTATATGAATACGGGCTCAAATAATGCTGGTGCATACGGTTTTGAAATAAGCTTCCTCACTAAGGTATTTCTAATTCCAAAATTACACAATAATATAAATCTTAGTAATTTTTTTTTTAATAAATTCATCATAAATTATTTCAGTTGACTGCAACAAAAGATCTGGAAAATAAACAAACACTTCTACATTATCTAGTCGAAACGATAGAAAGCAAGTTCCCTGATGCTTTAACATTTGCGGAGGAAATGCCTCACATAGACAGGTATTTATATCCGACTCGAAGGATCAATACTATTTAAACATAGAAAGATGAATTTTCTTCACGGGTTTAAGTTTAAACGAGTGATATTGTGTTATGTCTTCAGGGCGGCGAGAGTGTCTATGGAAAATGTTCAGAAAGCACTCAAGAAGATGGAAAACGATATAAAAGCATTGGAAATGGATCTGAACAACGCCCGCGTACCGCAGAGTCCAGACGACTTATTCAATGAGAGCATGGGCGTATCCTTTTGTATACTATGTCATTTTGACAGCGACATATTTCAACCAATCAGGGAACATCAGCTGCGCAGTTTAATGTTGCCATTTTCATAATTTCGAAATTCTGTACTTTATTTTGCAAAGTTTGTATGTATTAATTTAAACAGTAAAGAATTACTACGATAACACAAGTTGCAAATTAATTGCTTGGTGTTGCAACTTTCGACGTTCAATAGAAGTTAGGATTTTTTTTCTGACTAGAAACCCATAAAACTTGTAGGCCTCATGTCAAAATACTGCCACAGGATACTTGTGGAAACTAGCACACTAGCAAACTAACAAATGGATTTGTGATTGGAGATTTGGGTAATTTTTTTAAAGTGGCTGATGTCGCCTGTAATAAGTTATATTGAAAATAGCATCTATTGCCTAGACAATACAGTTGTAATTACCTTAGCCGTGTGTCAGTCATTCGCTGTGGAGGCTCGCGAGCAGTGCGACCTGCTGCACTCGATGTTCCGCAAGATGGAGGCGCTGTACGGCGAGCTCGCAGAGTACTACGTCTTCGACCCGCACAAGTACACGCTTGAGGAGTTCTTCTCTGATATCAAGACCTTTAAAGATTCATTCGCTGTGAGTATTAACTTAAAAATTGTCTGTTTTATTTATACATGTGTACATATTAATAATATATTGGAGTGTCTGTATGTAATATTAAAAAAAAAAAAAATTTGTAAACATTTATGTAGCTGGTCCGATTGTGACAGGAATTTTAATTGAAGGCACCTGCTATGTGCGGAAATATTGTAGCCCACCTTTTCTCTTATTTTAAATAAAAATCTTATTTAAAAAAAATAAAAAAATAAGGGAAACCCGCTAGTTTAATAATATTTTTGATATACCCCGGGGGTTGGTGAGCTGACTTTACCAATGTTAATGTTGCACAGGCTGCGCACCAAGAGAACGTGGTGGCGCGTGAGACGGAGGAGCGCGCAAGACGAGCGCGTGAGGCGCGCGCGACTGCGGAGCGCGAGCGCAGGGACCGTCAGCACAGATACAAGCAGTTTGTTGACATGGAGCGCGCGCAGGACGGCGTCATGGACAGGTACCATACACACACATACATACATTTTATATGGCCCTCATACAAACTTTAATTTTAAGTATTAGAACATAATACGTGAGTGACGCATGGGTCCATCTGGCTTTCACTTGTACACTTATACAAATAATTGCTTTCAAATAACTACGAGCAGTTAAAAAGTTTGAATCTTATAATACTGAATCTTGAGTCTCAAAGTTATATGCTGAATTTACTTTTACTTTAAATGCTTTTTTATTTTTATTTAATTGACCTTTATTCGTTATTTCAGTTTGATGGAGGCGCTGCAGAGCGGCTCTGCGTTCAGTAGAGAGCGGCCGCGGAAGAAGGCCAACCCGAGAGTCGCAGGAGGTAAATATACTATTTTAATTTCCTACCACATCTCTCATAATGTATTATTATCAGGATCTTAGTGAAAATCTACCTTAATTATATTTATTTAGTAAATGGAATGGGTTAAAATATATTTCACTCATTCACATCACTGAAAATTAATAATTTGAGAAAAAAGTAAAAAAATACTAAAATGATACTTTTTGGACACATTTAGTTATCAATCAGATTTTTTGGATGTATTTCTGCTGAAATGGGAAAAAAATATTTGTTATAATTTTTTTTTGGTGTAAATAAAGTTAAAAAATTAAGTTTAATGGCAATACAAATATACTCTGTTGTTTTATGTTCTGTATTTGATGTGACGTTCTGACGCACACTGCATTAGACGTACACAGTGAGGTAATGTTGCACGCACACATAGAGGACGCGAGTGAGGAGGAGAGTTTGGTGCAAGCGATATTGCAACGTATTGCAGGTACTAATCATACAAAATACAAACAAATTACTATGCACCTTTTTTCAAAATACACGTTTTGTTATAGATCGTGCATAAAGTATTTTTGGCTGCAAAAATATTTTTAAAAAGTTATTTTACCGCTTTTTTAAAATATGTTTTAGAACACCATTGCTTCGCAATTCACTTTAATAGGTTTTTTTTCAAAATATGTTATAATTCGGTGGAATTTGTGCCACGAATTTTTTAATTCCGATATTGTAAAGAATTTTACCAACGTTAAAAGGAAATATGAGAAAATTTTTTTGCTTACTCTCTGGTATTTATGAATTTTGGCGTAAAAAATGATGTGTAAGTTTTAGGTTATGTTTTAAATGGGTGTAGTAATACGTAATTTGTCGGCACAGAGTCGGCGATGTTACGTTGCGGGCGATCTTCCAGACGGAATCGACGGTCTTCATCACCCAAGCTTGAGACATACAGACAAGTGCTGTTTTAACATTTAGGCTTTCGATGTTAATATTTATATCTATTACGTATGAAAACAAATATTTAACAATTACGTTGAAATGTTTATTAGAAGACCATTTTGACTTTCTTTTCAGGCTTACTTTAATTTAAATATTGTGCGAATATAATTTATGATTTTTTAACATCTTTAATATTTGTTTAAACAATGTGCTTTCGTTATTTAAATTGTTATGTAGTTAGTAGTTGTATGCAAATCAGTTCATCGAAATAAACCGTTGTACGAAATAATTTTGAGTCATAAAAATCCATCCACTATAAGTGTAAGGAACTTTCTTTAGAATGGATTAGTTGAAGCTATCATGTTGGATTTTAAGGATTTATTAAAGATAATGTAGTAGTAGTGTAAATTAATTAAGTCTCTTGTTATCTTTCAACGGATTATTTTGTCGTGATCTTTGCATGTTTCAATAGTTCATATGATTGAAATGAACTATACATTATTTGCTTTAGATGTTGTCTGTCTTTTACTTATTTTATGTCGTAAAAAATTTGATTATAATTAGGCGTTGTTATTGTTCTGTCGATTTATGCTTCGGAGTATCGACAAGATTATCATTATTAAACTTAATATATTTTTTAAATTTTAATGTAATATATAAAGAGAAATTTATTGTATACTTGGATGAATGTATAGATGAATTTATGTATGTATTGTTTTCAGCTGAACGACGAGCCCAGCTGAGCAGGTCGCGGTCACGATCCGGTCTCACCGGACCGCTCACCTCGAGAGAACTCACTAAGTAAGCCCCCCATTCACAGTTATTTAATATTAACTAGCTGTCGCCGGCGACTACGTCCGCGTGGATATATAAAAAAACTTAATTAGTGTAGCCTATGTGTTCTTTCAGACTATGTTCTATATGTATGCCAAATTTAATCGAGATCCATTCAGCAGTTCTAGAGATATCTTCAAACACCCATCCATCCACATCACATCCATCTAAACATTCACATTTATAATATTAGTAAGTTAAATAAAAAGCAGCTCTTCAAGGCATAAATTCGAAAAAAAATGATTAAATAGTATTATATGTCCGTCTCCTGGCTCTAAGCTACCTCCTCACCAATTTTCAGCCATATCTGTAAAGCCGTTCTTTAGTTATAAATAGTGTGACTAACACGACTTTCTTTTCTGTATATATTAAAAACTGTCGCTGACAATAAATCTTGCAATGTAATTAAGTTGATGGTGATGTTTATTTCAATTGAATGAAAAATATCGCAGCACAATATGTTTAAACATATTATGAATATTATCTATGAAACAAACCATAGACAAAGTTATAAGAAATTGTTTTTTTTTATTCCAGTGAGCTGCTGAGCAACGCGTGATGTCCCATACAGTGATATTAGTACTCTAATATATTTAGTTAGTAAGCGCTTATAACATATACTATTGTATATTTATATCTTTATATGTATGCCTTGTGATGTGATAACTAAGAGGTTAAGTCAAACTGCGGTGCATTGAGAAAAAAACGTAAAAAAACTTATGAATTTTAAATTAATGAAAAAATAGGAAAGGAATTTCAGGTTAATTTTAAATATTAAAAAAAATTTTAAATATTAAAAATAAATTATGTTTGGGAACTATTTGTAAACAAGCACTATCAATCTTGAATTAGAGATTATAGATAGCTAAATTTTTTTCTATCTATCCACTGATTTACTTCATAGCATCTTGTATGAAGTGTTTTGATAATGGATTAAATTTATAAGAAAAATGTTATCTTGTTTCTACGTTGTCATATTTAATTTTCAGTTTTCTTTATTTTATTTGTGGTAAAAAGGCATAATATTGATATGAATATATGATAAATAAAGGCCTAAATGCCTTCGGGCAACTTAAAATCATCATAAGACTTGTAGTAAATAATTATACATTGCAATTTTACTCTTAAAAATAGTATCTTCCCGACTTTTAATTATAATGGCGCTTTACTAAAATTTTATAGAAAAAATATTTATAGTATTTTTCTCAACTTTTATGTTGAAAGTAATAAAAAATGTCCAACATCATTTTAGTTTTAAGAGAGTTTTAACTTGTACATAATGTATTTTTGTCGCTGATTTTCATTTTAGTAGTTTTTTTTCTTTAAATTGCAATCTTATTTTCTTTGTAATGTCCCATTTTCAAAGATTTGTGTCTGAATGTAAATTCATTTTAACTTTGAAGAACTGGAAACTAAATAATATTTGTAATTTTAAAACCATATACACTTTAAGTTGCACAGATTATATTTTATGTTAGTGTTAAATTTCAATGCAAAATTTTCTATTATAATTTAAAATATGTCATAATTCTAACTGAAAGCTACGCCATTTTAATACATATCTACGAAATATAAAGAATTTTATACTAAGGTTACCCCATTTTATAAAATTCTTTGTTAACTTTTTCGATACAATTTTTCGGAAAAAATAATTCAAATTCATATTGTATCTACATTTTAGATAAAGTTCAAATATATTTACAATAATATTTAAAATTATTTTACAAACAGCAGCTTTATATAACCATAATATTTGTATATTTACATAAAGTCTGAAAATGTGAGTCGCACAAAACATTTTAATAAATAGAAAAATATATATTTATATAGCATTATGCTTATTGTATTCAGGTTTTTAAATATAAATTGACACACAAACGTAAAATATTTAATACGCCATTATAATCTATTTTTTTTTTATTCTGTATCAAAGTGTAAAACTGTCAATCCAATGGTGAACTTGAACGTGACGAAAACGTGTTACTCTACCTTTTTAAAGAGAATGATGTTTCTATATGTTTCTGCAGTGAAAACTCAACTATACTTGCACACATCTGCGTACAATTAACTAGACTTTGTTTAATTTAATAAATATTTGCACACATTTATTTATTAAATTTTTGCTGTGTATAGTTATTTTAAAATAGCTTGTTTTGTACAGAATTTTTTTTTGTTCTTAATTTTACTCATCCTTATAAATTTCTTTTAAAAATATAAGTACACGAAATGTTACACCAAAAGGTGAAAAAGGGCATAAAAGCTTTCATATTTCTTTAATGAATCATAAATACAAAAATATAAAACTACGATTTATTTTACGCTAAAAAAATTGTGTCATTTTTTATAGTCTGTCTAAAACGGGGTCTTATTTGGTGACAAGAATAGTAGCTAATAGAATGTCAATAAAAAATAGGCTTAAAAATTATTGATGAATATTTCGTCCGATTGTAATATAATTTCAAGATGCCAACTTCGAATAATTAAATAAATTTGTGGAACTTTAAAAATGTAATTGTTTAACATAACTGATTTACACTTTGTAATTGTTTAAAATATAATTTATGAGTTTAAAATTAACTCAACTATGAATAATTCATGTTGTTAGTGTATCCATGTATTCTGACTACGGAAACATTCTCATGGAAACATGTTTCATCTGTAGCAACGGAGACTTGTAAATGTTTCTGCGGTATGAATGCATGGTTAGTTTTATATTTGTGAAAATTATAAATCTTTGTATATTTTAGTTGTAAAATTGCATTTGTTCTTTTCCACACAGTGCGTTATCGCCTATAAATGATGTAAATTTTACTTTAAAAACGTTTAAATCAAACTTATTTTAGGTTTTTTTTCTATATATCGGTTATAGAGTATGGTATACATAATATTATTATACATGTAAATATATTTTTGTAAAATGTTACATTTTTAATTGATTACAACGTTTTTGAAATTATTTGATGTATTTATTTACGTGTAATCACTATAAAAAGGAAGTCCATAATTTTGAACTAAAATTCGCTTTATTATTATGGTAATGATTGAAAGTAAAACAAACATTTTATAGAAATATTTACACTTTATTTTTGTATGATTGTCATATCACTTGACAAATCTTTCATCACATCGCGATGGTACAATAAAAATAAAACCATTCCATTGATTTTCGCAGTTACAGAATACAATAAAAATATGATTTAATTGAAACATACAAATATATGTTGCAATGTGCAATGGAATCAGTCAATGGGAAACATCCATCGGAACAAAATAAACTTTCTCAGAATACTTACATTATGTTACTAAAATAAAACCTGCACACAACAAAACATTCCTTACAACACTTACAAGATTCACATTTGTTAAGTCAAAATTCATTAAAGAAAATAATTATTTTTTAAGACTGCATGAACCTCCCCTTAATTAAAAAATCTACATATAACTCTATAATACAAAACATCTTCTTTTTGGCATTTATATAGTACAAAATGTACAATCATGGCAACACAAATATGTACTTAAAATTGTTGTCACCATAGCAACATTGTTGCAACTGTGGTAAATAACAATTTTGATATCCATTTTTGTGGCCAAATACATAACAAAGCGTATCGTTTTAGTTATTTTATATTTAAATACTAAAAATGAAATGACTAACGAAAATAAAGAGAAAAATCATTTTCTAAAAAAAATTAGTAGCTATTATTAGTAATTATTCCCAAAGCAAAATGATAATTCTACTGTAAATAAATCGTACATTGTGAAAGTCAATTGACAAAATTATCATCTATAGCCTAACCAAGAATATAAAAAACCTGGCTTCTATTATGCTTTGTAGTATAGTTCTTTATTTTCCCACAATATGGCTAGGTTTTTCGTATTCCTGGTCAAGCTATAACATGAGACTATCAGTAATATGAGGTAAACAAGAATGTTTTAATTCGTTTGAGGCTTCTAGTGACTTTTTTACCAATTTAATCTTAATTTTGAATTAATAAAACGATTTCAGCGTTTTTACTTGTTCCCAAAATTGATACAAAGTCTAAACCTTAATTTAAAATACCAAGAAAATCATCACAATAATGATTAAATAAACTTGATAATAGAATTAAGTCACCGCACCTAAGGACATGTGCGCTAACTATAAAATCACAACTTGTTTATACACATTTTGTCACTTGAAGCCATATTTAAAACTATTATAAATTCATCAAATGAACCATGTTCATTACTAAAAGCACAATCAGTTTTGTTTTTTAATTTTGAATCAGATGTTGGATATCTTTGGTAGCAATCATAGTTTACATAAATGACAGTTTTAGAGATGTCATTTATTCTTGTCGTAAATAAAAAAAAATATATTAATATTAAAGTCAAAGTTTAAAAAAAATTACGTTATTAGGTAAAATATATATTGTGATTACGTCTTTTTTCGTTTATCTCTTCTTTATTTTCTTAATTATTAAAACAGCCAAAGCCAGTTACTAAGAGAAATCCAACATCCAATTACAGTTGAACTTGGATAACTGAGAGTCCAAGTGACTGCAATTTTTCTCACTTATAGAGGTGTCTTTCTAAGGAGTTTCCCGCTTATGGACGTCATCTGTCGGGACCAGACAAAGACTCTCGCTTATCCAGGTTTGATTGTATTCATCTATGGCATTGCAAAATGATAAACACTTCACTAACAGCTAGAGCGATTCAGGCGGCCATTTATTATAAGGTCTACCGCCGTTTGGAACTTTCGTAGGAAAATGACTACAAAAATTGCTTCACTAACAACATTAGATAACCTATTTATACACTATCACACTATTTCATATCCGCAGTCTTTTAGATTCTTTCACTATGCTTTTTTGGACATTTATTCACAAATGTAAATGCATGTCACTAAATATATTTACAAGTCTGTCAATGAGACATATAATTCACTAATCACGTGTCTGTATCACATCACTTTGTTCACATTCACTCGTGCGTGTAGAAGATGAGTTGTGGGTTGGAGTCATCCGGAGACACCTCCAGCTGCACATACTGCGGCGTCGTTCTCGCAGATTCGTACGCCGCGCCACCGTTACGTGATAATGAATTTCTTGATCTGGAAAGTAAACAATAGGTGTTATTTATATTGATCTGGTTGGGTTAAATATATTTAATAGTTTCATATTGCACAGTAAATAGATTATTAGGGACAACTTCAACAGTGTTTGACGCCAGCAACAAAATCTGGTGCAAGAATGGGCCGGCTTGTTTGGTGCAATACTACGATCACACAGAAGACATGAGTCAATTAGAAGTGATTCCGCGTTTCGTCTGATGAGTTGATTGAGTAATCCTTGTTGGAGGCCTAATCATGCAAGAAGGCAGCACATCTGCAAATGCGGATGTCAATAGGCAGATGTCACTTCCATGTTCTGGCGGATTCCAGTGTCTTTACTTGACTTAAATTATAAAATATATTTATACATATTTACTTGGCCTTGGCGTGTGTAAGTATGTGGGACTTTAGGTTGGTGCTCTGTGCGAACTTCTTGTTGCAGCCGTCGAAGGGACAGACGTAGGGCCGGTCGCCTGTGTGGATGCGCACGTGCGTTCTAAACACAACATAAAACATTTAATAAATAAGCGAGAACATTTTTTGTTATTGTTTTATGAAGATTGAAGAGCCTTTCTTTATCCTGTTAACCTTCAAATACAAACGAAAACGGGATAAAAAGAATCTTATGTAGGTCTCATGGTTCAAAGCTCATCAATTTTCAACCAAATCGGTTATGCCGTTATAAATAGTGCAACTAATACGAGATTCTTTTACATATGTAGAAATTGGTAGAACATTTTACACATGCCATAAAAACTTAAAAAATTACCTTAAATTAAAATCAAGTGAGAACCTCTTGCCGCAGCCCTCGAACGTGCACTGAAAGGGCTTCTCCCCCGTGTGCACCAACTGGTGACGTTTTAACTTTGAACTCTCCACAAATGCCTTACCTACAACATATAATATGAAAAAATTAAATCAATGACAATAATATTATTTTATTTTAAAACCTTTTTAATGCTATAATATTAATACCATAAACATCTACACAAATACACTTATATTAAACAACACAAAAAAAAACTAAACTGTCTAATAAAAATGTCTTCTAAAGTACAAATAAGCTCAAATGGAGCCTTGCAATAGTCACTATAATTAATAAAATAAGGCAAAAAATAAAAGGAATTAATGGGAATAGTAAAGTACTTATAAGATACGAAAAAAAAGGTAAAGTTACAAACCACATTCAGCGCAGACATGGACTCGTGGGCCGTGCGTGTGCAAGTGTTTCCTCATGGCGGAGTTGTCGCGGAACATCTTCGTGCAGCCTTTGTGCGGACACGCTGCCAACACAACACGACAACAATATTACACGTGCAACATAACATGACACGTAAGCATCACATCACAACTACATCTTGTACTAGTACTTAAGGTATACTACAAAGGGGTGTTTCCCATTGGCAATGGAATTTTTTTCATAGTTTTAAATTATATTTCATCTCTATTGTATATTGAAACCCCTATTTCACAGATAAAAATATAGTAAATAAACTTTAAATTACATTGATTAATTCACATTTAATACTACCAACTCATCCAACAAGTGAACTATGTTAAAAATCATGGCATTGAAGGTGTTAAAATATGAGTTAGATTACCTATCGTTCTATCAGATGACTCTGGCAGGGGCTTCTTTAGTCTTATCTTATGTCCCGGTCTCGCAAACTCCGCCAACTGCTTTGGGTCTGATAGATCTAAACCTGAAAATGTTTTAGCACCGATTTATTCACAATTAAAATATATGTTCTGTAATAAAAAAATGATGTTATACTAATATTATAAAGAGGAAAAATTTGATTGTTTGTATGTCTTGATTTTTTAATTCCCAGTGTCCTAAGACGCGGGTAATTACTAGTCTTACCATAAAAAGGATTGAAATAAAAATTAAGCAACGAATTAAAATTAGTTCCAGTAGACGACATAACAAAAGCATTTATGTATATTGACCACAATCTCGCTTTACATTATGTATGTATATTTGGACCAATAACTATTATTGCAATATAAAAAACAAACAGTAACCTGGCATTGCCTCATTGCCTATAACAGTCTTCTTGCCTGTCATATACTCTGTGTAGTCAGGATCTGGCTCTGGATTTGATCCGTCATCTGAAACAAAACAACCATTATTTTCTTTCACGTTAAATTTACACCAGTAACTAAATAACACAGTAAAAATTGTGTATAAAGCATACCATCGTCCTCGCCCGTAGCCCACATAGTGACAGAAAACTCTCCTTCCATAGTTTTGATCTGTACTTGTTTTTGTTCCCATCGTCTCGTCGCGCTGCGGTTCGCGTTCACGCCTTCCATAAGACCCATCGGCACTTCACCTGGAATATATTTACATCAACTATAATATAATCAAGAGTTTCCACTGAACTGACACTTGTACAAAAACATGTTGTCATCCCTCTCAATGTATTTGAAAAAAAAATAGAGATAAAACTAGTGATAGAGATGAAAACTAAACAATTTAATTACATATATTAGGATTACTTTTTACAACAATACTAGCTATCGCCTGAGACACCGTTCGCGCGGTATTAAAAAAAAATAGTAGTTAAATGTTCTTCCAGACTAAGTTCTACATCTATACTAAATCTTAACAATATCCATGCAGCCATTCCGGAGATACCTACTAACAAACATCCAATCAATAAATCTAAACTTCCAATTATAATATTAGTAACATGAGATAATAGTTGGAACTTACCAATAGGCATCAGGTGATGAATGGTATTAGCGTTGTTTGCGTTGACACGTCCGCGACCTCGCACTCTGGGGGATATATTAAAAGTTTTGTATTACAACACAAATTACAGCCAAAGTGTTTACAATGATATTGAAAGTACCCCGCAATGTATTGTTTTGGACTGTCAATCGCATAAGCCCAGAATTGGTTGACAATACATAGCATCTTTCAAGTAATAGTGTTCAGACAGGATCTACTGTTTTACTGGTTGTTGCCAAAATGTGGTTTAACCAATTTATATTTACAGTTTGAGTTCCATAGTGAGTATTTTAATACCTTGAGTTGCTTGTAGAAGGTGGTGCAGTATACACTGGTTCATATGGGTTGTCAGCTACAGGATGCAGGACTTCCTCTCCCGAAATACCCGGTAAAATAACTTCTTCATTGCCAACTGAAATTTTATAATCTGTCAGCAAAGCCGACGTTGCTTGTATGAATTAAAGGTTTTTATAAAACCTGTGGAGAATGAAATGACAAACATCCATAGTGACAATGTAACTACAAAAACAACTACATATAAGTAATTTGACAAATGATGAATTACATTTATATTTACTTAAATTCACTCCATACTAAAAATAAAAGTGTTGCTAAAAACCCGAAACCAAATGCATGTATGTGTAGATATATGAATTTAGAAGAAAGGAAAGTGGTGTGCCAGAACTGCATTCAATGGAGGTCCATGGTCTCTGCCTATATCCCTGGTTACGGGTGTGTGTGATACATTATTGTTGTAAAACTATAAGGTATTTTCTTCTTTTTACATATTACATGTTCTCATTTCTTATAAGTTAGTCAAGTTTACTTAATATCAAGTGAATTATATAAAATGATATAAAATGTTATTGATTCCCAGAAGCAGTTGCAATACCAAATACTTACCCTCCTCCAAATGCTGCATACCAATGACCTGCTCCTCAACTTCTTCATATTGATCATCTGTTATATACTCTTCATATTGACCTGTTTCTATTTCTTCATACTGAAAATCATAAAATAAAACCTTGTATATGTTTGCACTAACATTATAAAGAGGAGAGACTTGTATTATTTATGCCAATAAATAAACTAAAATTATTTTTTAAATACTGCTCTGGGATAATGGCATATTAGTAATAACTAATATGCCATTATCCCAGAGCAGTATTTAAAAAATAATTCTAAAAAGTCTATGCATGTGAAACCGGAAAGCTCCTTAAAGTTAAAATTGTAAGATAGGTTTTGTCTACAAAAGTCTTCTCCTCCACAAAAACAAGTTATACAAACAAAGTTAGGAAAAATATACCATAAAAAGTTATAATTGACTATTAGTGTCAGTAACCATAAACAATTCAACTCATTTTTTCCTTTTACTTTCACTCCAGTACAAGTTTATAAAATCTGTTACTAAAAAGGTTATAATGTGTACTATTAAACTAATATATAGTAAGGATAAAATACATAAAATTATCATATAAATAGCTTAAATATGTACCTTAACGCCCACCTGGTCATCATTGTCTATTTCTACCATACCACCATGTGTCCCAATCTCAACTTCACACATTATCTCTTGATTCATCATTTTGGGGCCCTGAAAATGTAATTTTAGAATCATATATATATCATATTATATTATTAATAATATAATTGTGAATTATAATTAGTAAGTATTCACATCCACAACATTTTAATTTGTGTTTGACAACTGTGATTGTGCCAAAACAGATAATTGCTATTTATTGCATTTTAATATTAACATTATGATTTTTAAGCTAAAAGTTGTTTGTGAATTTGTAAAATAGTCATTGAACTGCCTATGATATTCTCATAGCATTTAATTAAACATTACTTGGTCACTAATATAGTGTTTGTCAAAATTATTGCTGTTTTTAAATTAATTCCTTTCTAATTAACTTAATTAGAACCAAGTAGTCAATATTCATGCTTATTTTCACACTTAGCGGTTAACGGAATTACGTAAAATATATACACCTATAGAAATGATAACAATGTTTTAATCACATTATGTAAACAAGAAAATATTTATTAGGTATTTTATATAACATCTTTATTATAAATGATGACAAATAAAAGGATGGATGACACACGCCCATGTATATCAACAACCAAAAAACTTTATCAGTGTACTTCATTAGTAAACACGTATGAAGAATTCAGCGTATTATATGACATTGTAAGCTATGTTTAAGTCTAAAGCTGCATTTATGTTTATATATTTTTAGATTTGAAAGTACGTGCAACGGTAAAGGTCTCAAACATTGGCATTTTATTGATATTAACTCGGTAAAACTGCTGGAGTAATATCATTGCTACAAACTAGTTGTGATATCACGTTACAATTTACCCGATATAGGTAAATGACCATTCAAATTATGAATACGTTCATATGTGATTAAAACATGATTAGTAAATGCTTTTATATTGCTAGGGAATTGTAAAATCAACTATAACACACAGCAGGTGCGACTATGGAGGAACCGGCCGGGTATGAGTACAGTATTTTTGAGATAATTAGAGAAACGACCACGCCAATCTTTAACAAGACAAAACCTCCTATCTAATGACCTTCATTCAGTCACCTTTGTAATACGCCCTGACACGTAAATACATAGAAAATTCAAAACACTTGTTACAATGTGTCAATGACTACGATTGTTTTCGGTGAAAATAGTTTACCTTTATTTAGCTTATAACAAAAGCTCCACGGTCCCCAGGAGACAAATATGGACTGTTGCGCAGGCACAGAATTTTTCCGGACAATATTCACTGCAATCAATACTATACACTTCAGTGAAAAAAAGTTAAATATTTAGTGCCTGAAAATATTTGAAATTTACGCGAAAATGTTTATAAAATATGTCCGACTAAACATGGCGTCCAAAGATGTCCGACCAAATTCAATATGGCGAAGGAAAATGGACGCCCACTTGCTTCCTCGACTCGTGGAAAAAAGCTGCCACACGCAACAGAAATATTTAAAAAACTTTGACTGGTTTTTGTTGCCAGTATAAATTTTTTAACAACAATGTCATTTTATTTTAAAATATTTTTCTAAAGCAGGCATCCTGAATTATTTCGGAGATGTGTATTTTGGTATAAAAGCTATATTGAAGTTATTCAAAAATTTTAAAATTGTAGAAAAGCTACCCAAAACTTTGTTCTAATTTGTCACGTGACGTTTTGAGATATTTGACACAACACAACTGCGCCATCTATCAAAACAACAGCTGTCAACATTTTTCAGTTCCTCACTTCCTGCGATTATTTAACACCACAAAATCTTAAAACTTAAATCGCTGAAGAACTGAAGAATGGCTGTAAGAATTCTAACAAGACTGGTATTGCCAGAGATAAAAGGCGCAGCGTTCGCCAGCTCTGCAGCAGCACCGGCAACTTTATCCGACTTCGATGTACAGCATAAAACTCCAGTAATCAGGAAGCAAAAGCTGATTCCTAAAGCGCAGTATGGTGGTCGGCACGCTGTTACCATGTTACCTGGTGGAGGTATCGGACCGGAGTGCATGGGATACGTTAGAGACATTTTCAAGTAAGTTTACTAAAATTAACCTGACATTACTAATAGTTGCCAATACTATTGTGCAAGTTTTTAAAAATAAAAATAATAAACCCACACATTAATTAACATGTTTATTTTGTTAAATATAACTTTACCAATAATTACCCAGAATAGAAATGAATTTGTGTGTTGAATATTATATTTTCAACAAGTTTGCCCAAACCTCCGAAGTAGTCATTACAAGTTCAAGTGAGACTTACAAAACAGCTATATTTTAATTAATAACATAACCACGTAATTAATCTAATAGATTTTTAAATATTTTAGATATATTGGTGCACCAGTTGACTTTGAGGTAGTTGACATTGACCCAAATGTTGATAATGATGATGATGTGCAGTATGCTATCACAACAATAAAGAGAAATGGTGTTGGCCTTAAGGTATGCATGTTTTATGTTTAATGTCTTTGTACTCACCATCAAATTCTCACCCAGAGTGCTGGTTGTGCTAAAACCAGTTCTCAATGTAGCCTTCTATTTATACCATTTACTTAACCAATTTTTGAAATCTTATTCAAAGGTCAAATGTAAAACGTAAATTGCTTGACCAATTTTGAAGACCGAATTATCATTTGTTTCATATTCATGGCTAAAATAATTGAAATTAGAAAGCTGAGAAAAAAATATTGGGATCAGAAATTAACAGGATAATGGACAAAGTGTTTTTTCTTCTCATATAGTGTTTTATCCTTTTAGTATTATTCAATTAACACTTGTAATATTTCAGGGTAACATTGAAACAAAGAGTGAAGCCGCATATGTGACATCACGCAATGTCGCACTTCGTAATGAACTGGATATGTATGCATATGTACTCAACTGCAAATCCTTCCCTGGAGTGTCTACAAGACACAAGGATATTGATATCACCATTATCAGGTAGTCATTTTTATGTTTCTGTTTTCTGATTACAGTACAAAACCTTTTTTTATATTACACTAGCTGTTGCCTGCAACTCCGTCCATACAGGATAAAAGAAAATAGTCTTTGTGTTCTCCCAGACTATGTTCAACATCTGTGCCAAATTTCATCAAGATCTGTTGAGCTGTTCTGGAGATACCTTCTAAGAAACATCCATCAATCCATCAAAACCATTTACAAATTACATTTATATTTCTCGATTTCCTACCATCATGTTTCTAGAAATTTATGATGAAAACTATTAATGGAATTAATCAAAATTAATAAAGATAATAAAAAGTAAAGCCTTTTTTGTTATCCCTACTATCTTATCTTTCACACATGTTGCATTTATGGACGATTATAATTTAAAAATTGTTTGTGACACTTCAATTAATCAATTGTGCACAAAGACACTATTCATTGAATGTTGAACTCTGACACCATAAACATAAGACATCTTGTTTACAATAGTATTATGTGCTAGCTGGCGCACTTTGTCACCATGCAATTACAAAAGAATGCCTAGCTTATGTGCTATTCCTGACTGTAGTCTATCTCTGGTTGTTATTTTATCCAGAGCAGTTTAGGCTTTTTAGTTACTTGGTAATAATATAAACGTTTATATTTCATTATATAAGATAACTTACTTGTTTTTAGACAAAACACAGAGGGTGAATATGCTATGTTGGAGCATGAGTCAGTGCGTGGTGTTATTGAGTCCATGAAGGTTGTGACTGCCAGCAACTCGGAGCGAGTCGCACGTTTTGCATTTGAATTTGCTAAGAAGAATGGAAAGAAGAAGGTGTGTATGCAGTTTTCAGAGTATTAGCTAGAAAGTTATAGTTCTATTGTACAATTAACATGCAATTAAAATGACTACTGAATGGTGGATAAAGATTTAACGTAAATAGTAGGCCACCAAGCTCTGATATTGAAAAAAAAACAAAGTATTTGGTGGTGCCAATTTAAATTTCTTAAAGACAACAAATACTTATTGACTTATAGTATTTTTACTCCTAGGTGACGACCGTCCACAAGGCGAATATAATGAAATTATCAGACGGTTTGTTCTTGGAGACATCGCGCCGCCTCGCCAAGGAGTACCCGGAGATTGAGCACAATGACATGATCATTGACAACTGCTGCATGCAACTTGTGGCTAAGTTAGTTCATATTTACACACCTTAGTTAATAAATCAAATATAGCTTTTTAATATCTAAATCATCGATTTTGGACTGTACTATATGAAGAAAATGGATATTTCAGTATTCTATATTTATTTTCAGACCGCACCAGTTTGATGTGATGCTAATGACTAACTTGTATGGCTCCATTGTATCCAATGTCGTGTGTGGCTTGCTGGGAGGAGCTGGTCTGCTCTCCGGCAGGAACTATGGCGACCATTATGCTGTGTTTGAACCCGGCACTAGGAATACTGGTAAGATTTCATGCTGTTTTCTTGCAGTGGACTTTTCAGACATTATGCTGTGAGGTCATGCATATCTTGTCAACCATGCTGATCAATTGTGGATGCCTCCGTGTACATCTATGAATTTCTTCATAGATATGAGTTTATATCTTGATGATTCTCTTCACCATATATTTTTAGTCAATGTACTTTATTTATAATAATCTTGTTTCAGGTACCGCGATCGCTGGTAAGAACGTAGCGAACCCAATAGCGATGATCAATGCCTCAATCGACATGCTGGAGCACCTGGGTCATCACTACCACGCGGAGCTGCTGAGGCGCGCTGTTCACCGCACCGTCAACGAGGACCGCGTGCTGACGCCTGACTGCGGCGGTACCGCCTCCTCCACTGATGTCGTCAACTCCATCATAGGTAACATCGGTCACGTCGGTCACTAGATCACAAAATACATATGCTTTACAAGTTGCGATAGTTGCCCGCTAGATAGCGTTGTAATTCGCGTTGTAATTAATTAATTGTTTTTATTTAAATACCGCTAGATGGTGTTAAAATTAATCTGTTCATAGTTTTTATCATATTTATGTAAACGAAAAATTGCTGTTGCTTTAAATAATAATTTAGCTTAACTCATTTTTTAAATATAATTAATTGTCATAAACATCTTTAACCGTATGTTTTCTCAGATATTTGTGAAAATATTGTAGATGATTGTAGATATTGTCTAGATCGTAAAAAATACAGTAAAAGGTAATTTTTCGCAACTTGTAATCCATTGCTTTCTTGTCCATGTGGGTAGTGAATAAAAGAAAATATTTCAAAATACCTCTTATACACGCACAAATTTAATAAAACTAAATATTTATTTGAATATTTTTCCTGCCATAGAATACCGTGCCAAATGAATATCCGTAAAGTTTGCTGTTTTTTTTTGTTTTACGGATTTAATATTAAAAAAAAATATTCACTGCCCATATTATGTTCATATAAAAATTGCTAAGTATTTCTTGATACTCCAAAGAGTTCAAAACGTAACTAAACGTAGTATTATAATAGTAAATTAGACAATTTTATTTATTTCAATTTTTAAATCTAAACAAGGATTGGTGTGATTTTACAAATTTGTGATTTTTGTTTTCTTAGTTACCACCTAAGAGACGCATTAAATGTGTTACTTGAATTATAGTATTATACGAAAACGAATCTGCTATTACATATAAACTGCCCTTGTACTAAAAATAGAATTTTACATTATATGACAAAATTAGTAATTTTAAAAGTTTTAATCTCACGTCAGACGATAAAGGCTTATTTTTGACAGCTGTCATTGGAACTTAAATGGAAAATAGATTGTCTAATTATCACAATAAACTTTCGATGTGGCAATACTGTGATAATTAAATTATTTTCAAGTTTTAATGGATTTTCTGTTTCAATGAAATCAGGGTTTACCTGAGCTGTCAAAAGTAGTCAATTTTATTGTCAGTGCTATAAAGAATTATTGTTAACAGCTGTATTGGTATAGATTTTATTTTTCATATTTTTTCATTTGGCTTAATTTTTTTTTTCATGTACTATTAACTCGAATTAAATTTTATGCATAACATAAATAATGTATTATCATTGTAATATTGTTGTTTGTTATTTATTTTGTAAATGTACCTTTCAATAAATTCTGACATCGTACGTATTGTAGTTTCATTTAGAACCTTAGTGATAAGTAGTGGTATGTAATAAGCGTAGTACATAGCAAGTTTGGACCACTTCAAAGTAAGTAATGTGAAACAAACCTAACTCAAATTGCAAAAAGTATTTTTTAAACGTACAACTAATATAATAATGCTTTAGCGCTTTTCATAGACATTTTATTTTATGAATCCTAGTTTTAGTCGATTTATTTTAAAAACTTTTTTACTTATTTTTTTTTACAGATAACGCATATCTATTCGTCAACGAAATGGAAACTGAATAAATTATTTTGAAGATTCATTTGTGCCATAAGTAAAAATCATGATTTTAAATTATTTCCAATCTAAACGATAGTGATGTGATACAATGACAATAAATTATTAGAAGGAATCAAGTTATTTTTTTTAATCTTTAGAAGTCGCAGAATTTGGAATCAGTTTTTGAAAATTCCAATATCTCTTTTGTAACAGTACCGTAACAGACGTCTACCATTTAAGAGCCTAGGGCTGTGTTTAGGGGAAGCCCCTTCGTTTACTACCTCGCACTCATCCCACCAACTCAACGATAATTCCGTCTAGCTTGTGGGTAATATGGATGTACGGCAACCTATTACAATGCAACAGTATAAATCGCAGAACAAAAACTCGATTAAGTCATTAATCTAATAAATACCAATAATTTAAAATTGAAATAAAATCTCTAAAACTTCCTGGATTCTGAAAACAAAATACAAAATTAGTTAATTTCAAAATATAATTTTCAATTACAAAATAAAATAATATTTGTCAGTCGATTTTTTTGACTTATTAATTGAGCAGAATTGTAGAATCTTGTATTATAAGTATATGAGGGAGAATAAAACAATTATTTAGAGGGTACGTAACGATATATTAAATACATTGTTCATGTCACATACAGATATGACATCATAGTGCGCGATCGACGCTTTTACACTTAAAAACTATGATTATACATTAATTAAATAATAACTTAAATATTACTAAAGAAAAATCATATAGAAAATAAATGCGGCAATATAAAAATTTCAGTTTTATTTTTTTTAATTCATCTGTGACTTTGATGCCAGTATCTGGCCAGTGCTCAAGTAATAAAATATTAAAAAAAATTCTATCGAATTTAAATCGAATTTTAAATTGTTAGACATTTTTTTTAAATTTATTATGTGCTTGGAACTCAAATTATTACGTTAATGAATAAAGTGAAAAAATTACAGAATTAGCATTTAGATTCAATTAATAAAAATAAAGCTTTTTACAGTCAAAACAATAAAACTAAATAGATGATTAGATGAAATAAAGTCTGAAAGATGGAAAGCGACAGCAGGCGTGAAATTAGGACGTCTTAGACAAAATTTGGCAATTTGTAATTTCATTAGCACCAAATTTGGCTAAATTCTTACACATTGTTTTTTTTTTAAAGAAACGAAGAAAAAAGTTTTTTTTATAATTTGTAGCTATCGACGCTGACGATTCGGGAACGACTGCCATCTTGTATGAGATTTATCAAAAATTATGCAAAGTGCTAGCATTTCTTAGGAATGTTTATTTAAATATATAAATAAAATTATTATCAAAACTTTATATTAATGGATGCGTTCTTAAGTATAATTAAATGTATTAATGGTTTGTCAATTGGTTAAATTATTTTTAATTTTAAATGAAGATTATTGACGGCTTAATGTTTCATATTTCAATATATTTTTTTTCTAATTGTTTGTAGTATATCAAATATACAGTCAAGTAGTCATTAAAATGGATCGTTGAAACTTTTTAACTACGGTAAGTGTGATTATATAAAAATGTGAATGTCTTTCACGAATGGAATATCTGTCAAATTTGATTATATACAATTACGAGTAAACACTCGTAGTTATTTGATGATAAATGCAAATTAATTAAAAGCCTCAGCTGCGCTTAGTACTAAATATAACTATAAGAAATAGATACATAGGGCCACTTCACCACTTATTAGACAAAATATTTGTTCATTTATCTATGGTCTAGTAGATACGTTTCTTTAATTCGTATATAGGTCGGAAATATCTTATAATGTATATGAGAACAATATGTTTTATTATAAAAATTAAAGCTCAAAATAGTAAAATATTAAAGTGGTGAATCCCTGCGAAATAGAAATACAGATAAATAATATATTTGAGTTATCTTTCCTCATTGGATGAGATTTTTGACTATTAGAATCAGTCTATTCGAGAATATTTCATTTAAAAAATGAAGTGATAGTGGTTTTATAATATCACGTCGGAACTGATCACGGTAAATAGATTTTTAAATTGTCAAACATTTAAAATAATCAAAATTATAAGGACCTGTTATAAGACAGTAATAAAACAAAACCACTAACGCTTTGCAAATTAAATAACCTATATATTGCTAAAATTCAGTCGTTTTAAACTGACTCTATAAACAAAACAACATTTATTTATAATGGTTATTAACAATAATATTAATACAAAACCTAAAATTAAAATATAAAATCCACTTTTAGGGAAAACTATGGTATAATAAAATGGCATCACAATCACAGATGATTTTAAAAACAATAAAACTATCGTACGAATCACATTTTTTATAATAAAATAATAACAATTTAAAATCACAGGTATCTGACAGATCATTTCACTTAAAACTATAAGGAATTCAAAATGGCGGACGTAGTCACTAAAATGTTGCATTCGAATAAATATTTCGCTTACGACATTACGACATGTCATGCAATATTTTAGTGAAAAAATGTCTCCGTCGCACATTTCAAAAGGCAGATTATACAGTTCCATGCAAACTATGGCTTGCATTACATACACACATACATCCTCAAAAACCCTGGTTCTTTTTAAACGTCTATTATACTGAACACAAAGTCGCACCCCAGAGCCATCGCAAGCTGTGGTCGTATGCAATGCCATAGTTCTGCCAATCAAAATAATACTGACGAACAGCTGCCTTGTAGAGAGCTTAAAATTAATAATAAATACGCAAATTAAATACAAACAATAATGACTAAAAACACTGTTAAGTCGAGACAGCCGGTGTAACATAATAGTTACATTAAAAAAATCAGTACCGAAAAAAAGCGGAATAAGGAATGCCGCGAACAACATAAAGTAAAATCCACGCGCTCTGGTCGGTACAACACTACGAATAGGTAAAAGTACGGACGCACGCCCGTAAAAAATATCAAAAAACAAATAAACCAATCGTACGCAAACGTAATAAAAACATATACGTGCGAATGAAACTGCGTTCGGATACGCGCAGCGAATATTCCTAACTACATAAAATTGTGTACGTATTGTGTTTACGTACGTATTTAAAAACGCATACGCAATTTGAGCGTATGTTATAATAACGGTCGATTGTGACCATGTTACACTACGTTTAAATATGTCGTTACGCCCACTACATGTTTTTTTTATTACATCGACGAACATTGAAGTAAGAGAGAGACATAGTTTCGTAGGATATACACTGGGCATGGGGCGTGCGGGATGGGGAACAACGATTACATGAAGATGGGACAAAGAGAAAGGGTCCGCTTTTTCACCGTACTGATGTGGCTCTAAAGGTTAAGGGCAGTGTTGCTTTTTGGGCTTCTTCAATTGCTCCTCGTCGATCCCGGACTTCGGTACCTAAGGGAACATGACATGTCAATGTCACGGCTCGCTTGCTAAATTAAAAATCATTCATGCGACTTTCTCTCATTTGTTTTTAAATAAATTAATTAATACTGTAATTGCAATTAATTTATGAAAAAACCTGATGTATATTACAAAGACTTTCCATAATCGAAACATCTATGTGAAAACATAATGTTATCTCTGTTTTCTTAAAAGAGAAAGAGAGGGATAGATATTGTGTACATACCTCAGTGTAGCGCTCGCCCTTGAGAGAGACGATCTTGTTGTCTCGATAGCGCACCATCTTCTTGGGCTCAATCTTGGGAGCCAGCGGCTTGTGCTCCTTGGTATCGGAGTTCTTGTCCACGTAAGAGTAACTAGAAAACAAATTAATATACATTATTGGACACGCTATTCTTACAAATTTGATTAAAGCAATTTTCTAATTACATTAGAATTAAAAAGTGACTCTCAACCTAATAATAAAGTAAAAGATAATAAAGTTGTTAAGTTGGTAGACAACGTATACATAGCTGTAAAACAATGCAACGATGTTATTAAAATAAAAGTAAACAACACGGCATTTACATCTCACATTAATTCAATTTCTCTTTTGTATGAATATTTCATCTTAACATGTTATTTTTGGATCGATATATTTGAAGGGAACAAGAACATGCAATTCAATTTACTTATAAGTAACATCGTAATACAAGTTACGTAATTAAAAATTATTTACATCTCTGAAGGAATACAGTACAGTATCACAATTCAATATGAAGTATGTATGAATGTATGAAGTATGTGTGTGTATGTATGTATGTATGTGTGTTGTTTTAGACATTAATAGTTAGAATCCTTTGGCACGAATGGCTCGATTTCGTCACCAAGTCAAGTGTCAGAATTATTAGTGAGAGGACATAAACGTCGACATTTTAGTAAGACACAGTGTCAGATTTTCTTGAACAGTATATATGTGTTTCTGTGTGTGTATGTATGTCTGACCGTGCGATGATGCGCGACTTGAGCTCGTTGTCGTCGCAGAGCGGGGAGCGCGGCGCGGCGTGCAGCGCGGCGGCGGACAACGCCTGGCCCTGCTCGCGACGGTGCAGCAGAGTAGCCGCCGCGCGCTCCGCGTCCCCACGAGCGATAGACACGCAGTGCTTTATCTAAGCAATTACCAAACATTCCTTCCTTCACCACCAAACAATATCCTTTACATCCATATTCAGATCAAATATCTTATAACAATATTACAACCTACAACTTCTAGGATCTAATAAAAGAAAGGGGTTAAATTATATTCTGAGTTGTGCTTCTGTATGGTTGTTATTTTGATTAACCGAGGAGTAACTAGTAAGGACTAATAACAGTTTGGTAACAAATCTGCTGCTTGTTACCTATACTTATGTCAGGTGACCGCTTGTATAGTTTTCTTGCTGCCAGCTTGTTTTATAAAAAAAACTTGATGTTGCTATAAGTAGGAAATAATTCTAACTGACCTCCATGGAGCAGGTGTTGGGGAACATCTCGTGCAGCACGCGGCACTGGTCGGCGTACTCCTCGCCGTCGATGACGGGACGGCGGCCCTCAGTGCTCTCAGAGCTCTCAGAGTTGGAGTGAGATCTGATCAAACAGTCATGGTTTATAAAAATTGAACAATTCGAGTTTGTTAATAAGCTGGGCATAATCACATGACCTGATATGTAGCATCAAATTTTAGCTGACATGAGGAAAAATTTAGATCCTGTTAACAAATTATACTTTTTTAATGACTTGAGGGTATATTAAATTATTATATTTAACAACTTAGTTTCAAGAATTTGAAGTGTTTAATATTTCATCTCTTCAAGAAACTCAGTTATTTGCTTGTGCTGAAATAGAAAATATCACTAAAACACTTACCTGTTGCTCTTAGAAGGCAACATCTCGTTGAGGCTCTGCAGCGTAAGACTGAGCTTGTCACTCTCACCAGAGTCATCTAAATTATATGGAAAGAATAATTAGCAATTTTATTCAACAAAACAACTTGTACCCAGTTAAAAAAAATCAACATTTTAATTCAATTAAAAATATAATACCTATTGTATTATCAAATGTTACTCACCGCTGGTGGAAGCGGAGTCAGTCTCCACCCGTTGAGACAGCTGAGCCTCCAGTTCCAGGACCCAGGTGCACACCACCCCAGCATCAATGCTTGCAAAGTCAGGCATGAACGCTGCCATCATCTCTATGAAACCTACAGAATAACACAATATTAGCATTTCCACAAAACATTTGAATAGCCTAGATTAAAAACAGAAGTGTCTTATTTTTTAGTAAATATATGCAGATTATTAATGAAATATCGCAGCCATGCACTAAAGAATGAAAATAAATAATTTCAATTGATTCTATATAATTTATTTGCATGTACATAAGGTTAAAGTTACAAAGCAAGTTGCGGTAAAAGACAAGGGACAAAGGGGTGTGGGTCTCAATTCATATGGTTTAATCACTATGAGAACTGGATATTGAAAATATTTAACTGATGGAATATTCTTGACATATTTAGTCTCAAACAATTTTTATTTGAAAGTATTTTCATAAAATCAACATGTTCTATAATGTAAAATAATACACAGAAAATGTTATACTATTTGCACAATGTTGAGAGTAATAAAAATATTTTTGGTTCAACATATTAAAACAGTTTTACTACACAACATCCGTACCTTCGACATCAAAACAGGCGTCTTGAGATGCCTCTTCCAATATAGAAATCACATAAGCGAGAACGATATCATCGATTACATTTATATTCGCGGATGGAATGTTTTTCGCGATGAACTGAGATAAACTCTCCTTAACAAAAGATTCTTGTTGCGCTATGGAGCTCATTTTTATCTAAAACAATGAAAATATGTAAAAATATTAGGAAAATAGGAGATATCTAAACTGATTTGCGTTACGCGTCGATAAACAGTCTTTTTAACGTCACAAGTAATGTATTTTTAGATATAAATTCGTTGTAATAAATTTATTACCTCTCGTTTGCTACCTATGAGCACCGAAGATATCAATATGGTACGACGAATTGATTTTCTTCGGAAAATCTAGGCACCGAGCTGAGCGACAGAAAATCAATACAAATGAACTTTTTTTAGTAAACAACTTTTGTCGTCGAATGTCAATGATTTTGATCGTGCAGCCAATTCTTACATCTTAAAACCTATATTTTTTAAATTGTCTTAATAATATTTTATTTAATAATTTCTTCTTTTGGGCCGTAAAATGCACAAAAATTATATTAGATATAGATATTGGGTTTGTATAAAATAAATTTAATTGTAATCAGGAATATATTTTTCCTAGCAACACTTGAAAATTGCCGCCAGCATACAATGCCGGATTGCCGCACAATGGTACTTTCCTAAATTTACAAAGAAATTACCTATAAAAAGTACTTAGCTAAGCCCTAATAGAAATTGAATGGTCTAAATTAAATGAATTGGCTTTCCTGTTTTGCTAGTTTTTAATTTCAATGCTTGACAAAGGAATCTAGTTCTAGTTCTGTGTTTGAGCTTCCTAGCCAAAGTGAATTTATTTTCTTTCGACACCACTTTTTCGTCATCCTTAGCAAAAATAAAAACCTGCAAAGCTTAAAGAGAGTGCTAAATGTGAGCTATTATGGGACACATCGCTTTTTTGGAGCATCTTCTCGAGGCGTTATGAATTTTTAAAGTTATTGCTTTATTGACTCCTAGATTACATCGATACAAATAAAATCCCTTTACATCGGCCTAAGGCCCGAGGGAGTCTTCCTTTTAGTACTCCTCAAGTCCTGGACCCTTTCGTACGTTAGGAGTTTACATGGCATTTTTTTTCTAAATGATATTTCTAGATATTAGATAGTTTCCCCCTCTTAAAAAAAGATATTAGATAGTTTAGGATATTGTTCAGGTAAAGTTGAAATAAAATACGACATGTTTTATAATTTGAATTTGATATATTCCAATTAAAATTTTAAAATATAACGAACAATCATACCTCATTACACTTAACATTTTCTAACATGATCGATAAACACAACGCCATTTTCACAACTACCGGGTTAATAACAACAATTTTCTTTGGCACAGTCATTCGATTACAAAAACAATAATAGCTGAAAAGTTATTGAAAATAAAGTACTCAGACATAATTATCATTATATTTCTAAATATTTGTGCTTGACCTTGGATAATTCCCCGACTGACATAAGGGTCTTTTCGCGGTATTAGAATAATATAACATATGTCCATTCCACTGCGTGTTTTGGAATAATTACGTGGGAACAGTCAGTCGGGTATATTTTTTATTTTACAACTAACATTCAACGATTTTTCTCAATAAAAGAGTTATCTTAAACTAAATTCCGTTACTTAAATAAAATAAATATAGATCTTTTAATATATATTGCTCTATATTTAAGCTATGCATAATAGTTTTTAGTTCGACATTTAGAGAAACAGATTATTTTTATTAACACACATATTTAGGACACTTTTATAACATTTAAATATATTTTTACGTAGCTTATTTTTTTATTTCATAATAGCAATATATTAAAAAATATTGATAAAGAATTTACAATATATATTTTCTTTTAAATGAAAATCTTAAACATCAATTAAATCTCTAATATATTAGACAAACACAAAACTAAATTTTGATAAACTTTTAAAAATATAGTAGTGGTATCCTATCAAAAAAATATCGATTATATGCATCTACTTTTATTATTTTCTATTCGGTGTAGGAAATATTTTTTTTCTTTATTTTTGGAACTCATATTCATATATTCGATTCACATGTATGTAGTAAAATATGATAATGGATACATTTAAAATAATTACATATTTGAAAATACAACATAAAAGTTCTAACACATATAAAA
Source organism: Papilio xuthus (assembly GCF_000836235.2). Classification (NCBI taxonomy): domain Eukaryota; kingdom Metazoa; phylum Arthropoda; class Insecta; order Lepidoptera; family Papilionidae; genus Papilio; species Papilio xuthus. The sequence continues at coordinate 4,151,526 of NW_013532703.1, read as the reverse complement.
AAAACTTTTTTTTTAATAAAGGACAGGACACAATTTGGCCGTTAAATACTTAATGGCTTTTATAAAAATAAAGTTTTTAAATTAATAGAGATAAGTATTTTATGGTGTATATTGAGAAAGGGAATATTTTTGGATTAATACAATTTGCGTAACAAGAAATGGGAATTATCCAGCGTTTTACAAGAATTAATTCAAAAATTTCGTCAATAAAATATACATACCGTTATTTGCCTAGTGTAAAATAATAGCTTAGATATAGTGCAGGTACATTTATGAGGTAACTTAATTAGGACGAAATAAAACTTAAATTCTATATATTTTGAGGATATTTAAAGTTCCTAGCTTAGATAATTAAAAAGCTTAGTAAACGTCACAAAAACACAAAACTTATCTTTTGTACTTCGGGATTTTTGTAGGTAGTTTTAATTTTTTTTAAATAAAGAATTCGGTGGATCAAAATTGCTCTATGTGTGGTATTCATTTTTCTATCTATTATATGGTATTCGTTTATTATGTACATTATAATTTTATTTTTTTTATGCGATTTTAACGATTTTGCTGACTTAAGTTTCTTTATTTTATTTGAATTTTTTGTATGCATCAAAGAATTCATTGATAAACTATTTATATAAGCATCATAGTACGTACTATTCTTTAAATTTAGGGACAATGGATGAAAATGATTAACATCTGTAATAAAAAAAATATAAAGTAACTCGTTTATGATATGTACATGGGAAAATACTTTTAAACCAATAGAGTTCTTAAAAATAAAGTAAGGAGTGTTGTTGAAAAAAAAAGTCGCTGAAAAAGGCATCACTTCATAGTATGTTAGGTAAGTAGGCTTTTAGCCTTAAATTGAATCTTTTTAGTACATTAACTTTAGTATTTTAGATGAATAGAATAACAAAAAACTAGAGTAAAAAAGCAAGAAAAAAATAAAAATAAAAAATATTCATACTATTGCTTTTGTTTTCTCACGTTATTATTTAAAGTAAAATTTAGATTTTTTTTTCTGTCCATTGTCCCTTCTTTGTGCCATTCGGTAGAACTAGTGCAATTAATTTATTATAATTAATGTTTAATCGCTTTACGTAGGTATGTAATTGACCGCTAAAATATTTGGCAGTTTGAGATATTTTTATGTGGACCTTACATTTTAACGTGTGTTTGTAATATATTTTTTAATTTATTTTTAATAGGTAACATTAATGAATAAATCACTTATATCAACTTACCAATCTCCACTTGAAACTCTTTGAATGTTCATAAATAAAGTTAATATCAAATATCCATAATATGATATACCAATGTTGTATAAAACAAAAATTAAATTGTATATTATTTGTACTTTTAGACATTAGTTACAATCCTTTGGCGCGAGTGGCGCGTTTTCGTTACCAAGTCAAATGTCAGATTGATTAGTGAGGGGACATAAACGTTGACAATTTAAGAAGGCTAGTGTTGTGCCGATACATCGGCGGAATGTCGGATTTTCTTCGTAACATTACAGAATACGAAAAAATAATTTTTGCGTCATATGTCCTAATAAAGTGGAGATTAGTAGCTAATTCTATAGTTACACCTACAATATATGTTTTAAATTTTAAATTCGTTAGTTTAAAAATCAATTTCAACTAATAAAATTGTTTGAAATGTAAGTCGGTATAAAATATTGTTATATTACTAATGTGAATAAAATGATTCTTAAATCTATGATATGAAATAAAATATTATAAACGAATAATTAACTAAAATGTATATAATAAACCTTTTAGGCAAGGTTCCGAAGATACTGGCAGCGTTACCCCTTTGAATATACTAATCAAATCATATCGATGATAATTTTATAAGTTAAATTCCGAATTTGATTTTAAAAAAAATCTGAAATTGATTTTTATAACTAAGAATTTAAAACAAAAAACCAACATTTTAAATAATATTGCAAAACATGTATCACGATAGAAGCGTAACATCGCCGAGGTATTTTTTTGGCACATATAGATCTTAAATACAACATCAATATTCATTTAATATTTAATATTATAATAGATATACTCATTTTTTTTAGAATATTAATACTCAATATTATTTAATACTCATATAGATATAAAAACAAGATTATTTTATGGAGTGTTAAATCTAACATTCATAATTCTTTGAACACAGGTACAGTTGTTAATGGTATGAAATTATACAATAATTAATTTTATTTCTATCTCTTTAAGAGCAAATTTTTACGAGACTCTTGAAAACACAAGTTACGTCAAAAAAATGGAGGAATAAACAAGTACACTCCTTTATTTAAGGAAATATCAATTAATGTCTTCTAGACCTTTTTAGTATTCTCAACTCATTATGTAATATTTCAACAGAGGTCAGTAACTGGGTATTTTACCCTAGATGTAAATAGATATGGACATGTTCTTTACTTTTTTTTGTATAGATTTAGAGTTTTTGCTACTAATATTTAACTAAACATCTTATTGTGTAACATAAATTTTATGATGGTATGATTCGTAGCCTTTGATGACTCTACCATTTAATAAATTAGTTTGATAAAATGACTATCAATAATTTAAAGTTGAATTAAAAAACAAAATTATGAAATAATTATTTTTAAACGCTGGACGTAGCCTGCTGACTGCTGTGGTCTGACAGCACGGAATTAAGATCTGACTCGCGGAGGGTAGGGGGAGTACCGAATGGGAAATCCTGAAAAGAGATATTTAAAAAATGAATGAATATCAGTTTTACATGTTTTAAGATTTCTGTGAAATGAAATAGTGCATTTTTTATATTTGTTGTTTTAATAGAAGATACCTGATGTGGCAGCGTGCGGGGTGCGGGCGGTGCGGGTGGCGCAGGCGGCGGGGCGCGGGGCGCACGCGGCGAGGCGCACTCCGCGCACTCCACGGCCGCGCTCGCGCTCGCACCGCGTGTCGAACGCCGCGACCAGGACTCCGGCATGCAACTGACACACAACATTTACACTGATAAATGAATTCTACGCTAAGGGACCGCTCAAGTGAGTTTTAAAGGGCGTTTAAGTGTGTCAGTTGACAGCGGGAGGGAGTACTCACGCGTGGTGTACGATGTGGGCGCAGGGTAGCGAGGCGAGGGGCTCGGGGCGGTCCGCGAGCGGCTCGCGGCAACGCGCGCACGCCGGCGCCACCCACGCGGCCGCCGCACGTTTCTGCCTCGCCGCCGCGTTGTTGTCGCCCAGCGCGGTGTATATCTCCGCTAAGCGCAACCGGACTCGTCTCACCAACATCTAGTGTAAAAATACCGGCTTAATGTCGCACTAAAAGTTGCAAAGGTGTATTTCGCTATAGATAAACAATTTAAAAAGGGGTGTTGTATTAGTGTTAGCATTGTATGGTGTCGGCTGTTACCTTAGAGCCGACGGAGGTGGCGACTTCCAGCAGGCGCGTGTTGAACTCGAGCGGGCGACAGTTGCAGATGCGGCCCTGTAGGCGCAGCGCCTCGAGGCAGCGCGCGGCGCCGTCCATCGCCTCCATTTGCGCCAGCCGGTCGCCCAGCGCCTGTCCCGCGCCCATCGCCACCTCGTAGTGCCTACACGAACAATATTTACAGACAGAACTTACAGCAGTTTGAGTGCTAACAAGTATAAGACGACATAAGTACTGTTGAGTACCGGAGAGCTTTTCCGATGTCACATTTCCGGCGGTAAACGTCACCAGCTATTCTTGCAGCCCTCGCGTAGCAACCTTGGTCGCCGGCCACCGCTGCTAATCGGAGCGCTTCCTACATAACAGTACATAGTAATAGATTAACAGGGGAAACTCAGCTTCTAAATATATAGCTCATGCGTGTTCGTTTTAGGGCAAGGGTATAAGAGAAGAAAAAGGAAATATTGGAAAGTTTTGACTCTGGCTTGCACAGCTCAACTTTACCATACTTGTAATAGTTTCAAATGACTATTTGTATGACTAACATTGCAGTAGTCGTGGGCGTCGCCCAGCTCTCCGCGAGCTCTTAGCGCGGCGGCCATCTGCAGCAGCGCGGCGCGGTGGTGCCTCGTGTTGAGGTCAGCAGCGCGAGGACCTCGGCCCAGGTCGCAGGCGCGCGCTGCACACGCCACCGCGCGCTCCGCGTCACGCAGCCGACGCCACAGCTCCGATAGACCCACGTACACCTAACAGTAAAAAACCAGTAGTTAATTGTAGATAATAGTAATAGATGTACCTGGGATTCACTCAAATCCAACATAATTTCTTCCATTTAAAAAATAAAGGCTTGACATAGCGGTGAATCTGATTTACCAAGATGTTAGTATTATAAACAGTCTCATCGTGTTATTACAGGTCCTTTTTACTTGTTTAACGGTGTAGCAAATTTAACCTGTAGCAATAGCGTGTTGTCGTTCTGCGACTGAGCGACGGCCAGGGCCTTCTGGAAACCGTCCATGGCCTTGCTGAAAGCCCCCAGCTCGAGGCTGACGGATGCGACCGTGAGATGCACGCAGCCTGCTGTGGACCCTCCCCCACAGTCATTGTACAGCGCATGCCGGGCGTAAGACAAGGCCCTAGAGACAAAAGTACACTTATCACAAAAAATTACTCAAGAAGTAGTCAATTTTTTTTATAGTAAACGTTGAATCACTTCATTTAAGCTTTTTTAAGCTAAGTCTTTGTAATATACCTGTCAAGTCCTCCGAGTGTTTGATGAGCTCGCGCCAGATTGAGGTACGCCTCCGCGCGCATCGGTGCCGAGTCCAGCTCTTCTGATATCCCGAGCTGGCGGTGCGCAAATTCTAACGACTCTCTGCAACAAATAGACATGTGTTAAGAATGTTCGGTGGTTACCAACGTCTTTGCATCTATGAACGCCTGGTAGTAATATTTCTAGAGGTATTGATTCTATATGTACCTGTACTTCCCAAAGTCCATGTACGCCTGATAGAGGTGTCCAAGCAGCGCGAACTTGTCGCTGCGGTGTCGTACTCCGCGCAACGCCGACAGCCACACCTTCACCGCCAGCCGCTGCTCGTTCTGACCGTACAGACGTACGCCACGCTCGATCTAATAATATACGAGCTCTTTTTACTGTAGCAAATCCTATAGACGCAAGGAACTCAACAATCTCCTGACTCAATCGATGACAATTTTCTAACTATCGTATTAAGTGGTTAACAAGGGATAAGTGACATTAACAGAATTGAAACGTGATTTTCTCCTTGTTCAAGCAATCAAGGAAATATCGGAATTATGTCATAACAATAAGTAACGTGCATACTTTTCTTCTGGCTAGATACTGATCTAGCCGGGAGCGGCAGCCTCGGAAGCAGTCGAGTAGGCCAGCGGGCGGCGGCCGGTGAGCCGGCCCGAACCGAGAGCCCCATCGCAACGCACCGTTCCTCTCACCCTGGTACTCCTCTGAGAACGGAAATACCTCTGGAAACGAATAACAATACACCATTTAGCACTATAAATTGCTTACAAAACAGAACATGTGCTAACTTTTTTTATGTCGAAACAACAACGTCAGCAAGATTTTACTTGACATTATAAGCGATGCTTGTTGAAACTTGAATTTGACCTTTAGAAGAGTTGATACAGTTGAGTATAAATAAAGAATTATTTCGAATTGAAGTGTTTGACGTCTTTATGGTAGAAAATAAACAAGAAATTGTGTTTTCATATAATACGGCAATACCTGGTGGATCTTCGAGCTGGTGCCTGGAAGGGTCAGGCGAGCTGAGGAGCCGTGTTGCCGACAACTGATGTGCCGGCACCCCGCTATAACGATATAAAATATATAAAAGTCCATATCCATAAACAATTGTAAAGCTAATAGTAAAATTATATACTGATTATGCCTCGTGCAGCAAGCCGATGGCTTGTAATTACCGCTGCCGACTGCTTGAAGGTTGTTTTTCGTGTATTACTTATGTAAAGTGGGTATTATATTTTTGTAGTTGAACTGACCCAAGGAAGTCGCGCGACTCTAGTGAGTCCCATGACATGTTCCGCGGGTGCAGACGGCAGCGTCACCTGGCGGCCGGGTGCATGGCTCTCACCGCGCGCGCTTGCTTCGCTAACCTCCTGCGAACGACGTACACAGACTTTATAATATAGAGTAGCAAACGAAAAAACATCTGTAATAAGGTGATTTGTAGTTGCAGATGCGTTGCGTACCTCCACAGAAAATGAAAATAACAGAAAGAATATTTCCCATTTCCTTCAAATCTTGTCTACAAATTCTTGAAGACATATCAATTAATATTATGTCAAGTTTTTATCAACATCTTGTGATTTCAAGTAAATAAATCGCTGAAGTGTAAATTATTAACAAATTGGAAGCCCAGTCGTGGAGTTGTTTGCTCTATGTAGCGAGCAGGAGTGTTTACACGCCGCTACAAGGCGAGAGATGGGCTTCTGTAAATAAATGTAGCTCTGTTTGTGTTTGAACGTTGTACGACGCTGATTGTACTTAAAATAATCAGAAAGGTCACTAAGTAATTAGACTGTCCACTCGCGAATTAAATTTATTGACGATGTCCTCTAAGGAGGTTTAAAAAAAGTGATTTAAATCTTCGGCCCGGCCATTACAAACAAGAAAAGAGGTTGTATAGAATTTTCCTTATAGATAAATTTTATACCACAAAATTGGACTCCGGAGGTATGTGTGCTCACTTTTGTGCTCCGAATTATGTAAGTATCGATGTTTAAATATTAATGTAGAAAAATAAATTGTCTGGGACAAATGAATGACAGACATTTTCTAATCATAGCTTTAAACAACGATTAAGGTACTTAAAATTTATATAGAGATCGTTGTTTTAATTTATCCCAAAAATACAAGCTCATTTTATATTTCGTTTCTATTTAAAAGAATACGAAAAGCATTTCGTTTAATGTCAGAGACCTTGTCGGGCGAAGCAGAAAGGTTTCTTTCAAAGTGGATGCTTTGAGAATGTACGTAAAAGTTGTGTTTTATTTGATCGTTGCAAAATACTCACAGAGGTGGAAGAAGTTTTATACTACAATTATTTTAAATTTTTAACTTTTAAGAAGCATACATCAAGATTCGGTATTATACTAATCGCCCGCGACTCCGTCCGCGCGGAGTAAAATAAACAACTACATTAGTTGCCTCCTATATGCTCTTCCAAACTGTGTTTACATTTATACCAAATTTCAGCAAGATCCATGTAGCCGTTCTGGAGATACCTTCAAACAAACATCCATTCGTTCAAACATTTGCATTTATAATATTAGTAAGATAGTATCTTTCAATATAAATCAAATCTTTCCTTAGTATAATCTTTATACTAAGGAAAGATTTGATTTGTTTGTATTGAATAAGCTGCCAAACTACTTGGCAATCCTGCGCGCGGCTACTAAAGGACAGTGTTAATATTACCAGAACTTTGTCAACAAGACAACAATGACATATAAAAAATTCATTTCAAAATTTCTGACAGTCAATAAAATATTAAAATAACTTGTACAACATAGAGAGATAGCTTTCACTCATCCAATATAGATGCCCTCCACCTTTGTTTGGGGAGCCCAAGGCGCAAACACTCGAGCTCTCTTGTTGAGTATACTTGTTATAGAGTACGCCTTCAGATGCTGAGAGTGTAATTGTTTTTACTATACCTATGATACTATACAACGAGTTTAAAGCCAGAAAAATTCAGAATCATTATCAAAAGAATTATTTATTGTACCGGTAAAGGTAACTGTTACTTGAACTCGAGCAAACCGTACCATAGACAACGTTTGGATAGAGAAGTCAGGAAGCAGGAGTCGTATTCGCTGAAAAAAAAGATAATAAAGATAGAACCATAGACAAAGTCACGTTATAGACTATGTTATACAATGAGGACGTGCTAATTATAAAACTCTTTGGTATATTTTAATAATTGTATCTAAGAGAACAATGATTTTTATAACTACTTTGATATTTAAAATGGAACACGTAGCTTGAGACTAGAATTGGGTCGTGCGTTTAGAAAGAGATAATGACATCCTTCACATTCTCTTCGCGCATTGTGAAGTGCCTGAAAGTGTTAAATAAGGCACGTCTGGTAGTGTAAAGATATAAGTACGAAGTCTATACAATAAATTTGTTTATAAGAAAACTTGTCTTTTAACAGACACTAGCAACAACAACATCTGTTGAATGAATGGGCCAGGTAGAACAATTCAATACCAGGACCACACGACAGGTGTGAAGTGAAATAGATTCCTTGTTTCACCTGATGAGTGTGCGTGACGGAGGCCTAAATGCAGCCTTCTTGTCTTATAAAGAAAGGATTTTAGTATACGGTAATTATATATGACGGAGGAGTGGACGCATAGGAAGGGGAAATATTCTTTTTCTTTGCATCTCCGCCTCCGTCGATTAAAGGTACGCAACGAATCCTCAATTGCGGATGTCTATGGGCAGCGGTCGCTGCGCTATTTTGGCGGATTGGAAGACATGTGATCTGAGTGATAAAAAATCTGATAAATAAACCCATAGTCAAGTACCACTGCGTCATAACTCGAAGTTAGAAGAGATTTTTAAGCGTTTTCACTTACTTTTTATTATTCTAGTTTTAATACTTTAGAGTATTCGTGAGCTCAATTCAAATCGAAATTACGTAACCTATCTTACCCTGTATTTGTTTTAAGATATTTTTCACTCACTTTTGTTTTATCGGCAGCTAAGGAATTTAAGTTACGTCGTAATGAAATAAAGCAGATGAGCTTGTTCAAATAAGATTTTAATTAAACATTATACATATTTCTGGAATTTTAAACCACATCATGACAAAGCAAAGACGCGCCTTTTACGAATATCTTTCATACTTAACTGTAGTATAAGAAAATGTTAATTGGTTCTCGAGTCGGAAGATTTTTGTTAATAAGGATCCAATACACCATCGTGTGAATTTATTCCTTTATAGTTGTTTTTTTTCTGACGTTAAAAAACGTAATTTTAACGCTTAAATAACTGAAGTAAGTAAATCAAATTTCAGTTCCTTAAACAACGGGTTCTGAATATTTGATAGGATTACGGAACCGAACGATTATTCGCATGACCACTTAAAGAAAATGCGCTTTCTCGTTCCAATGGTCTTATAAATTTTATACTGATTCAGTTAAATCCTATCTTGAAAAAAGCTTCTACTGAAGGCATACTGTGGACGAGGTCGAATCTTTTCAATTATTTGAAATGTATCAAAATAAAACTGTGATTTTTATAATAGATTGCAGCAATTATTTTTTTTTACATTAAACTCTATAAATATGAATTCAGAGCGATGTATGTTGGGAACAAATACGAATGGAGCGAGCCAGTGCGGCAAACTGCAGTGGTTTCTACTTCATAATATGTAATTTACCAACAACTCAAACGGGACAAAGAACGTTATCAAAAGCAAATACATTTAAACTATAATGTAATTCAAACGCATATACATCCTTACTTATGTTAGTATTTTATATTAAAGAAATAAAACGAGAAATTAAAACAGCCGATTTGTGACCAACATGTAGAGGATAAATAGGGACCATCAATGGTAGAGAATTTTCCTAATAATATCTTTTCGAAGGAAAAAAAATGAGATTGAATGTCTACAAAGGTGGAGGAAGACCAAAAAGGGTATGGAATGACTGTGTGAAAGAGGATATGCGTAGGAAGGAGGTAGATTCGGATATGACGGCTGATAGAGATGTATAGAATAGTAGTACATAATGTACCGACCCGCAATAGGGATAAGGGCAGGTTGGCGATGATCTTTTCAAAGGAAAATGGATGGTAAATATGACCCATCAAGAATAATGATGAAGATTTTTGAATTTATAATATTTTAATGGTGAAAATGGACAAAAAGAGGATAAATATAAATAGTCCATCTATTTATATTACACTCAGGATAACAATTTAACCTGACAGCTTTAGACAAAACGCTGAAGCATTTGTTTATACGAATAATCCGAATATTTACTTCATATTTGTGTTTTTGATAGTATTTGCTCGTAAGATGTTCCAGCAAACAACTGCTACTACAATGCATTACAAACGATTTGATTGAATTTAGAATTGTTTTTTTGGTATAATTCTTCTCCTTAATATGATTACTTTTAGACATTATTAATTAGAATCCTTTGGCGCAAATGACGTGCTTTCGTTACAAAGTCCAATGTCAGAATGAAATAGTGAGGGGACATAAACGTCGACATTTAATTAAGGCTAGTGTTACGTCAATACATTGCCACATTGCTTACTTTGTTTGATAATTATCGTAACAAGATACAATCGTCATATTGGAAACCTACGAATGAATTGTTGTCAACCGACGACTATAAAGTATTTATTATTTAAAAATTAAATTTAGAAAGCTATTTCAAAGTATTGCAGTTGGAATTCTCCTGTAATATTGTTGACATACTGCCTTTACCTAGAATGCTTTGTTCTCACAACGCACTAAAGAGAACTCTCCTTAGAAGTGTGAACTTTGGAAACAATAGAAATTGTGTCATTTCATGGCGAAGTATGAATAAGCATTTTCTAGGCTAGCGAATTCATTATCCTGGCAATTGTACCACAGAGAATGCGAAGTTATCATTTTAATTATCTCGTTCGAATAATGTACAACAATATTTGAAATGACAACAATGACACATTTTCAAATAAATGCAAAATGCATGTAGATTCTAACGTAACATACATATATAATTCTATATTAGTAGTCGCCCGCGACTCCGACCGCGCTTTATTAAACAAAAACATATGTGTTTCAGGCAATGTACTACATATACGCAATAGATCGAGATCAATGCAGTTCGTTCTGGAGATACCTTTTAACAAAACATCCATCCATCCAAAAATTCATAATATTAGAGTAAGGAAGTAAGATAGAAATTAATAAGATGTACGCCATTTATAAAAATGTACTAAATTATTAAATTAATTTGTTAAATATAATAGTATAGAGGTTTGAGAATAGTGAATAGAAAAATTCTAAGAAGTAAATATTTAAAAATATTTGATAGATTGTTCAATAAGTTCGTGCCGATTTTCGATAGCTTGCTTAAAATTGACCCGACTGAATTTAGTACATATTTGCCTATAAACGTATTAGTATATTAAATGAGGTGTCTCAATTGTCATTAAAAATCGGCACGAAATAATCGGATAACCCAATAAATAATAATTATGACAAAAATTATAAAAACAACTGTCACGTTACCATTTTAATGTTCGTTTCACTTTTTAATATACACATTCGAATATTTTTCACGTTCACTTATCATTTTGTATTCAGTCAGTTTTCGGATATTTTTTATTTATTTATTTCATTCGTTTTATTTGACACTGCATCACTAATTCAGTATGCAATACACTTATTACTTAATATAATAAAAGAATAATGAAACGTTTAGAGAGAAATAATTATTATTTAAATGTTTTTATTATTAAATATTATTCTCGATTATTTTTAACGGAATTTCAACGAAGATTATGAAGAATTATGAAATTATAATACAAAATTAATTAAAAGTAATTTATTGAAAAAAAATCTTACTAACTTTATCAACTTATACTTGATCTAAATTTAAAAAAAAATCTGAAAGTATTCTATAATAAAAATCTAAAAACTTGTTAATAAATAGTGAACCAATCTTTGGCATTGTATGAATTAATTGTATAATATGAATGAACGAAGTGATAGCTTATGTTATCCTTACAATTTACAATATAGTTAACATTTTTAGCATTTTGCATGACCTAGGTCACCCGTATACGTACTAGGTAAATGTCATCTTGTAGAAAATTGGGTCAGCGCACCTTCGATTTTTAGTTATTTCTATCCAATAATAGCCTTAATTAATAATTATCATCGTAATTTAATAACGTAATTATTATTTAAATATCCTTTTCCCTACAAAGTTAACCTTAAAAATTTGTTTCATTTGATTCGTTGATTTAGATCGTATATCTTCAAAAAACATTTAGAAAATGGCGTAGATTATAATGCAAACATTTTTCTAATAATTTTTTAATTATGGTTTAGTCACAATTAAAAAAAAAGAAAGTATAAATCGTTACTCACCAAATTGATTCCGCACGATCCAATACAACAATTTTTTTCACGAGATCATCGAGTTCCTATTTCAAATTTTCTATAGCATTGATTCGGACATTTTTGTTATAATTTTTAATGGTTTTATTTTGGCACTGTAATATTTTATTGTTAATTTTACGGCGCAAGTGTCCTTGCTCGCGGATCACACCCCGGTCATTGGGGATGTTGTGCCCGTGAACGAAGAATATGTTGAGTAGCCGACAGAATCGCTTTACAATTTTTTCCTCGCATTTTTTAATAATTTTTAAATCGAACCTATTTCAGACCTACTTATAGAAATTAATTTTAATGATAGTCATTTTTATAATAAAATAACCTATAGCAAGTTTAAATAAAGATAAAGCTTCATATCATCAAAATACACTTTTCTTTTCACTGTTTCTATTCCAATGTAAGTGTTACTTATTGTCTTTCCTCAAACTTAATCATTACACCTTATTAAATTATATTTTCAGGTTAATATTACTGAAGATTAACCGAGAAGAAAGATATTTAGTCAAATAAAAATACTACAATGTGCCTACTCCACGGATGCCTATAGCCATTTCCAGCATCCCTCCATCTCGCTTCAGCGTTGGGGCGCATGCGCGACACCCTTAGCGGCTCTGCGCCGATCTGTTCTAACATAACCTCTAATTTTGCTTTTATTATGTGGCCTGTCAAATTGTAACAAAAAATAATTGAAATAGACAAAAAAAGTCTTATAATGAAATGATTCACAGCATTTTAAACAACAATATGTTATAAAACCTAAGTTAACGTAATATGAAAATTAATTATAAATACTCTAAGCATATTAATCACTTTTAAAATAAAATAAAAAAAAACATTAAATTATTCAAACTTTCGTGAGACATACTAAACTGATATATAAACACGGCTAAACACTCACGTATATTCAATATATATCATAAAATATACGTGAGTGTTTAGCCGTGTTTATATATAAAAGAACATGTTTATTTAATTAAAACTTAGGTACAATGTTAACAAACTACAGAAGCATTAGTAATAAATACTCTACTCTAAATTACATGAAATATTAAACAAAATTTAAATAAAAAATAATCACTGAAAAGATTCATTATTAATGGAAAAAAAATAGATTGTCATTTACTTTTAATTTTGCCCTGCAAATTGAAATGAATAAGATAATGATCTTTTTTATTTTGCCGCGAAAGGAAGCTATTAAAGTTCTTGTAAAAGTCGAGCCATTACAAAGAAGTTGTATAGTCTAAAGGGAGGAACGATGCCGCCATCTTTATTACATTATTTCCTCGCCTTTTATAAACAAAACTGCCTATTCGTTTGTGTTAAATTAAGTTAATATTAACTAAAAAATATTGATTTAATCTAAATCTAAATAGCGAGGAGTTTTTGTTGAGATTCAGTAAAAGCAGCATTTGACAAGCTATAAAACAAGTCTGAAGTATTCGAAATCCAAACGAAAAAGAAAACAAGAAGAAAGCGTTTTGTAATCTAACTGTAGCCACATATCAGACGACATTTAAATTGATCTGTAACCAGAAAGCGAAGTGTTAAAAAAAAACGTTGCGACGCTTTCATCGCTACAAATTCAACCGAAAAATATTACCCGCATCAATTTCAATCCAAACACTAATAAATTGGCATCTCTCAACGATCTAAGACGGCACACAGCTAGACAGTTTATTAATAGCGGACATATTTTGTAAATCTCGACTCGAGATTCACCCCTCGACTGAATTCAGTGTCGTAGGAGTCGCGGCGCGCGCCGCCCGAAATTGAAAAAAAATAATAATTTGGCGCGAAACGAAAGTGTCAAAAACAATGAGTTACAGTGACATATATGACAATTTTAATTTCGATTATCAAAAATCGGACGAAGGCAAAGGTAACGTCGATCTTAATGCCAATGAAAAATGTTGTCGGGGGGTGAAAAATGAGAATAAAAACAATCAGAGAAATGATGATACGAAAGAAGAAGAGAGTCATATACAGCACGTGCTGGGACCGAGTAGGCGGTGCTTGGCGTGGGCTTGTAAGGCGTGCAAGAGAAAAACAGCGGCGGTCGACCGGCGGAAAGCTGCCACGTTGCGAGAACGAAGGAGACTTAGAAAAGTAGGTTGTATTATTTTATAACTAATCTGCATAGATTTATTGCTGTCCGCATTCGCTCTCTTTACTCTTATTTTAAGTCGTTATATGTCCTAGGATTATCTTACTAGAATAATTGCTTTGTTTTTTGAGTTACTTACTGATATTTTTATTACTACCTTGGAAGATTTTTTTATTTTTTGTTTATTTTCATGTTCTTTTTAATTTTACTATAAACGATATTTGATTTAATTTTGTTAGCTGAAATAAATGTATTGTCCACTAATAAAAACAGCCTTCGGTGTTGGTGAGTATACTCAATTAGTTAAGCTTATATAAAACAAGTATTTTCATAGATATTTTACTCAAATAATGATATTTGTAAAGAAACATTGACTTTAGACGTATTTGTTTTTTTTTTCTTTAAAAAACAAATGTCCAACATAAACTATTAAAGACAATATTTTTTCCAGGTTATTATTGCTTTTGGATATTTGTATTCCAAAATCAATATTCCATAAATGACTCCACTAATCCATAACACCAAATTTATATTCGACGATACTTATAAAATGCTTGGCAAAACAAAGCACGTACGATACGCTTACGTATATGTTGACATTTTCCCTGGACCTTGACAGTGAAAGTGCCATTGCGCGGTTTCTTTCAAATGCAAAATCACACTGCTACCACAGCCATTTAATGGTAACTTAAACTCTCCTTAGAGTTGAATTTGTTCACTTAATGCTAAGGGGCTTTTCCTCATAACCATATTAAACACAAGACTAACCTAAACCCTCAAATTCCGGCCTTTTTAGTCGCAGAGCAACTTAGGCAATGCAATGTCACAGAGTTTCAAACACGGACATGCATCACTGATATTAAGTCTTTTATCGCCTAAGGCGGTCGCTTGCAACCAGTTTTTCAAGATAGTCGCAAGGAAATTCGTAGCGATTTTCAAGACGGCAGAGTAAATCTATACAGGTGACTTTTTGAAATTCGAGTTAGTAGTCGCTTTACCTGTATTGAGCAGACGACTTGCGTCGACGATTTATATATTAAGTGTGTGAAGCTTGATACTCGCGACCCGAGTATACAATATTAGTTTCGAAGATTTACGTTTCCTTGTGTCAGAAAAGGCTTAGTCAATATTTCATTCACAATTTCCAACCATCAAAAAGTTTGAGCTTTTCTTAACAATTTTAACGCATCTTACGCGTAATATCTAATCTTGCTAATGATATAAACTAGCTGTCGCCCGCGACTCCGTCCGCGTGGATATATAAAAATACTTAATATATAGATAAGTTAAATAAAAAGCAGCTCTTTAAGGCATAAATTCGAAAAAAAAGAATAAATAGCTATCAGCTATATCGGTAAAGCCGTAAAACCGACAGTAATGTCTGGAATAGCGCATAGGCCCCTTATTTAATTATATTTCGTTGCGCGCGGATCAATATCAAGTTAAAGTATAGTTACTTTGATTTCTGAAATAATTATTTTTGTAACGCTAAGGGGTTCTCACACTCAGAGAGGTTATAAACGTTACAATCTAAGGTATTAATATAAAGAGCGGTAATCCCGTGGTATAAATAAAATCACGTTGTCCCGAAATCACGTTCCCGAGATTATGGGATTTGGAGACGCCGGATGCGAGCCGGCGATGTTCTGTCACATATCTGAACATTTAATTTGTAATAGCTTTTATTGCTTATGTTATGGACGATATCGTTTTCCGAACAAAATTAATGTCTGAATTCTTGCCATCTTTTTATAGTTTTGTAATAAATTGTCGCTTTACAGTCGAACCTGGATAAGCGAGAGTCGAAGCGACAGCAATATTTTTCTTGCTAATCGAGGTTTCTCGCTTATCCTGGTCCGTCTGCATAGCCATCACTGTGAAATTTTATGTATATTTTATGGCTTCATATACATCATTTATGATATAATTTGAAATTCAAAGTGAAATTATCATCAAGTGATATTTTTTTATAAATATTAAATTTCTATTACAACTAGAAAATTAGAACAATCTTTAACTAAATAAGAATTAATTAAATAAACTTAACTAAAAAGAGTAATTAATTATTTTTTATCAGAGTTAGAGTCTCTAATTTAACAGAGTTAAGTACGCATCCCGTTTTTAAATAGCCCAACCTATTTATTTACAGCATTAAAAAAGTTTAAAAAATTACAAAAGATGAAAAAAATAATTTTACGATTATTCTTACATATTATTTAGTCCATTATAATAACTTTTGGCTATCTCTTTTATCTCCTAATGCTTTTTCATTTCAAAATTTTTTACATATTTAGCGATAATAGTCCGTCCACATGCCATATAACGTGTAGGTTGTCAGAGGAGGTGTGACAAATCTGGTACAGCCCTGCAGTAACGGGAAAACATGTCTCCGATATGATTATATCTGACCGGAGAGATGCAAGCCGATGTCAGTGTACGAGCCAGAAATATTAATTCGATATCAAATGGAATGCAGTGCATTAACTGCGGCTAACACGAGACTTTTACAGTGGGTTACCACTGCCGAAACATACATTTATTGTAATCATCTCTGTCCTTCTTTACGTAGGGTTAACGCACCATGTTTTTGGCCTTCAGATCAATCTAATTTCCGTCATCTTAATTGTCACTCCCTTCTGGAACACGTCACCTTTGACACAATCCATACCTCCACCTCTTACTAGGCCTATTCCTACCGATGTACCCATACACATTCATTTTTGTTCAAATGTTGTCATCAGAACATTTACGATGTTGATGCAAATATAAGGATGTTAGAAAGGTAAGGACAAAAATAATATAGAGTAATAACTTTTCAAAACAAAAGAGGTTAATATACGAGCTTGGAACTTTTAAAAGTTTGACATATAAAGCTCTATCTCGGATATAGACATCTACAGTGTTACCGAGACATGCCTTATCAATACGCGTTAACTCTACTTGAAACTACCAGTGGCTCTCTATTAAGCTTCTTGCAAAAAAATCGTACAAATTTATTTACAACATGTGCTTTTGTCACAAATATTAATTTAATATTGGAGTTCAAAGAATTAATACAAAATATTAACAACGCCTATTTTAGTTCAGTTCAACGCAGTTTGTGTTTAACTGACTAATTCTCATTTTGTGAGATAAAAAAAACTATTCGAAATTTAAAAAGTCACTGATATTATTGTACTTTATTAATTGTAATGGTATGCCGGTAGTTTCCTGCTGTCTGCATCTCAAACAGATCGTTTAATAATAGACGAGGGCTATTAGACAGGGAGAGATACTCTGACATACTGACAGGTTACCACACACTTAATCGCCTCTAAAGTGCCCGTTTTTAGTCCCCCGGGACGAATCTATCAGGGCAAATTACTTGCGCATGCATCGAGCTTTTAAGTAACTTGGCTCGTTTGTAATGAATTTAGTTTAGGGTTAATGAACCTTCTTGATTAGAAGTCAGTTTGAATATTTGAATTTATATAAAGTATATTTTTAAGGTGATTCATTTAAAGGTTATAAAAGAACACTACAAAAATAACCGTCGTCCTAAAAAAATATTAATTTGCTACATTTTTTTTAATAGGAAACCATTGTTTTCATAATTCTTGTACAGTAAGCAGAAAGAAGTTTTGCTCTACGTAACTTTTACAACGAATTTGTATTAACATATTTCTATGTAATTTAAGCGCAGCAGACAAAAAATGATATGTCATTATTCTATAAAAAATATTATAGGATTATACATCATTATGTTTACTATATTTCAGTTATATCAGTAATAAATTAAGTAGTATAGTACTTTGAAACTTTGATAACTAAAGGCGTTTACATACTATAGACCGTTGAGAATGTTAAGATTTAAAAGTCACAATAGTTTCGCACTCGAAAGAACGCACTGAAATGTAATAATTCTGATGTAGACGTCTTCGACCGTAGAACTCAGATAAAGTGCTTCTACGGCTATAAAGAACAGGCATGGTTGTTATTTCTGCGTTTTTAATAGCAAACGCCTATCGCTCTGGCATTTTCTTTTGTTATCTATCTTAAAAAAACTAGGCATTCTTACTTATAACCTTACTAATATTATAAATGTGAATGTTTAAATGGATGGATGTTTGTTTGTAGGTATGTCGAGAACGGTTAAACGGATCTCGATGAATTTTGGCATACATATAGAAAATAGTCTGGAATAACACAGAGCCTACTAACTTTGCTTTTTTTAATCCCGCGCGGACCGAGTCGCAGGCCATCGCTATGGATTCATAATTTAAACATTTTAGTACATGACTTTAGTGCCGGTGATTGTAGCAAGTTTGTTTTGTCCCTTAATTTATAAATAGTCGTCGCTCCGTCAATAAACATATGAATATACGGCGGACATCTTAATTTCACATAAAAATAAATTTATCGCGTCCCTCAAAGAGCGGCAACAATTTATTTTTATTTTCAAATGCTTGTACCGTTTTGTTAGTGGCGTTAAATATTATGATTGCCATACATAAATCTGTCGCGTTACTTGTATAGCGTGTCATACTACGTTAGTTTTCTTCATTTATACAAATCTTTTTTAACGTACAATATAACTAGATTTTTGTATTTTTTTATTGATATTATTCATGATTGTGCAGATTGTAAGATTTAAATTAATTCTTAACACTAATAAATTGTTCAAAGTAAAATAACTGCGAATAACTTTATTCTCTACAAAATTCTTTTTTTTTTAATTACGAAGATTTACTGATTAGACTAAATTATTTGCCTTAATTTATTAAAAACTGTTTTCAAGTTTATTAAGACGGAAGATTTTGTCCTTTTGATCAATTTTAATTACACCATTTAAACATCAAAACATATGAACTTCTACATCATAAACCTTTTTAGTTATTAAAAAAGAACAATTCAAAAGATTAACGACGTCTTAAAAAGAATCTTAGCTGAATAGAAAGGGCTACGCGACTGCTACGCGGCGTTTCTCGCATTTTATATACGTCATAACTTTTTTTTATTTAATGTTAGCCAACGTCAGTAGGAATCGGGCCGCCTGTGTCAAATGAGTCGTCGCTAATAAGGTTGGCTAATTTTATATTAGTGCTTTACATCGCTAGAGCGGGCCGTGATGTTATTTCTATGTAAATTCACTTTTAGTGGGCGCTTCTGCATACTTTGACGAGAGTTATGCTCGAATGCGACAGGCAAGTACGCTAGTGGCCATTAAATGTTTAGATCAAAAGTAATTGGAGTGAATCAAAGATTCTCTTTGATTATATTTTTAAAGATGCGTTGGTAGATTTGCGATGTAGCTCTTCCTAAATTTTAATAAAATGCTCAAATTATGACTTTGTTGCATTCATGGATACAAAACATGATTGCTTGATGATTTGATCAGATAAATATTTTATTTTTTATTTTAACCTGCCACGTTCCCTCTCCCTAAATGGCAAACGTGGATTGAGGTGATTCGTCTGGCCACGCCAAAGTTCTGTTTTCTTTGTTGTTTAGTATATTTTAAAAAAAGAACATTGTAGCATTAAAAACAAAAATTACCACGATATTGAGTCCTTATGAAATTATATTATAACATTCAGTTAAAATCGAAATGAAATTTCTTATAAAGTTTTTTTACCCTCATTTGGGACGCAGTTGGCATTATCTAACTGTATAACAACTTGCAGGTTAACGCTGCCTTTGAAGAACTAAGAATACGAGCACGAGCGGGCAGTGGAAGACTACCTAAGTTGGAGATCCTACGCGCTGCTATACAACACATAGAAAGGTTACAAGCCGCTCTACGCGCCGCTGCAGTCGTAAGTCACACTAATAGCCACACTAACCGTAGGTTTCAGAGATTAAAATCCTTGTATTAAAAACATATCATCATCTCTCTCATTATCTTTTACAAAACAGAGATAACAATATGTTTTATACAGTAATTTTGGTCCTGAAAACCAACGACAATAGTGTTGTTTGTGTTAGTTTGTTCCCACTGATGAATGTCTGCACTTAATGTATTGTATCTCTATTTATCCAAAGAGATTATAATGTTTTTGTACTGATGTTTCAGCAGTGGACAACCATTGTAAACGTAGCAATAAAAAACAGTTACAATTTCGTTTTAAGAATTACACACGTACTTCTAAAATTCCTAAAAATAGAAAAAAATGAACAATTCGCATAAGGCTTCGGTCGATCTCTCCCATTTATTAGACCCTATTTCTCCTATCGTAATATTATCTAAGTACCTTTACAACTCCTCTAAAAGGTCGTCATCTCATAAATACACTTGTAGGATACAATATGCCATATCGTATAGGTATAATATATCTTATTTGTTTTATGTAGTTGCAATTCACGGCGCATCTATTTCAGCGCGCGTCCGTCACGCTCCGTCGGGCTGGATCTGATATCGTGACTGCGAGACGTGTGTACCTCGCTCTCGCTTCGTATGTCAACATACTATATATTATACAAGATATATGTTTGTCACAAGCACATATATTTACATTTGACAGGGTGCTAATGTATGGGATGATTACGAATGAAATTGGTCAATCGGCGAGCCAGCGCCGCCAGCCTATCTGGTCGGTATGGATGTTGACTTTCAACATTTGCAAATGTCGATTAGTTTTTAATATTTAAGTATTTTCGTAGCTGCTTCAATTAAGAACATTAATAAAATAGACAATCTAACGCGCATAATGAATTAAATACTTTAAATTCTAGATGTAGTCTTGGCTACTTTAAATGCTATGTGTAGCGCAAAGCACCAATTTCATTAAACAACGTTTAAAAAGCTTGAGCAAGCTATCCTTTTCGTGTAATTGTTTTGGGAAATATATGCAAATATTAATGTGACTTATGTTCCAACTATTACCAGAAATATGCTTAAAATAATTAAAGCACACAATAGTAAGCGATTTGTTTTCCGTTCTCTGGGTTATAATTTGTCTGCAAGAAATTGGGGGTTTAAATTATGTTGGCAAACAATGTTTTGGCAGCTCGAATAGATTTTACTGTTTTATTAAAGTGATTTTTATAACAGATATGATTTAGTATTTCAAAATGATTTATTTCTTTACAAATAGAACAAAAGGCGAATGTAGGAAATAAACTTTAGCTGTTTTACAAATTTTATTGTAACAGTTGTATATTTTCCCCGTTTTTGCAACATTTTTCACTGACGCTTCGCTCCTATTGGTCGCAGCGTAATGTTATATAGCCTAAAGCCTTCCTCTATAAATTGACTATCCAACAAAAAAAGAATTTTTCAAATCGGACCAGTAGTTCCTTAGATAAGCACGTTTAAACAAACAAACTCTTCCGTTTTATAATATTAGCATAGATTAATAATGATTCCAATGTAATATAATATAATAATTTCAGATTAGATTAGGATAAAAAGTTAGAAAGGAACACCATTCCAAAATGGTTAAAATGTATAATATTAAACTGAACTTTACTTCAAGGCTCAGTAAAAAAGTGTAGCTTACGAGAGAGACCTAACTCCTAGCTTTTTCTCAAAATCTATCATAGCAGTTACAGACTTTATTAAAAAAGTGCTAACCTTTTAAAAGAATTAAGAGTCCGACATATTTTTCAAAGATCCACACAAACGTGCTTTGTTAAAAAAGTACCTCTAATGAAACACTTTTTAGACTTTAATACAAACTCTATGAAGCCCACTTAATACACCTACACATTTTCAATTAACATATAATGATTTTATAAGCATCGTAACATTTTCTCATTTCATTCTAAATTACTATACTTACATTGAATGCATCAGAGAAGGAAGAATGAAATACAACAAGGAGAGTGTATCGTATGACCATGTAAGGGTTTAACTCATGAATGTATGGTTACATAAATAGTCATGAAAGGCGATAAAAAAGGATCAAGTTAGATGCATCGAGGCGTATGTGTGCTGCGAGGAAAGGCGCGCGTGTCGCGGCGTGTCGCGAGGTTAAATCGTCATTAATACACGTCCGCGGATTATTTATCGCTACACGTGCGCGCTCGCATCGAAATAGAATTACACAGAAATAAGACCGGTGTGTCGCGACTCGGCCACGAAGGGCGGCCGATTAAATTATTTTAATTGGCGTCCAACTGCACCAGGGATGTCGGTGACCGGTATTAAACGGAGCTACTGTTGAAGCCTCGCACACAACTCTAGGATTTCCTTAGGTTTTTTTCAGCTTTAAAAGTATTTATATTTTATGGTCTAGGGATAGCAAATAACTCGTGTATAATTAAGTAAACAACTCTACCAATATTTTAACAATGCAACAACTAACTGTCAAACACTGGCTTTGCAGATTTTTTTTATCTTTAGGTGCCTTTGGAAGTATAATCAGCCACCATACACATTTATTACAGTATCAAGGGACTTCTAAGCCAAGCTAGTGTACCTTTAAATACTCTTTGTTCGATTCAGTTAAACGTATTATTTTTAGCAACTTATTATCACACGTTATTTTAATGAGTTATCATTTCTATACTACTCCCGTAACTGGCAGCCCTCCTATTCTCTCGTGTCTTACAGTTTTTGTTTTGTTTCCCAATCAGATTATAGAACGTGAAGCGCTGCTCCGTCGGCCAATAAACATATTTAATGATATCGATCGATCTCTACAACGGTGTGGGGCATCGTTTTAGCTTGCTTTAATCTATAAAATACCTAAATTAATGTGTGCTGAAATTCTTTCGTTTGTAAATTTGGCCACTGTTAGGTTATATCAACTAGGAAATCAACAATAATTGGATTTAATAAGCTGAAATTTTTATCACGTTTTATTAGTTTTTTTTATTAAATCTGATCAATGTCTCCTTTGATAATATAGAAGAAAATAAAAAAAATATGTGATGTTACTTTTTTAAAATATAATTCGTGAAGGATTACAGTCTGAATCGGAGCTTGACAAGCGGCTGAATGAGATAAACGGTTATTTTGATAAGGGTCGGTGGTAAGAAGTAGCGGCCACTTCTTTATGCGGATTCTTTCGCTTGATATGTGTAATCTTGCAACCTCTTTGTAGTGTCAAACTGATATTGAACTCTTTTATATGTGCATAATGTATTATATCTGTGTATTTTTGTTTTTATATCATAAGATGACAAACGAGCTAGCGGCCACCTGAATCCGCTGAAATAGCGAATTGACCGTTGCCCATAGACATACGCAATTGCATATACGTTGCCTACCTTTGATATCAGATTCTGTGTGTCTAAACATGAAAATAGAACACTGATTTAAATATATCTTAACCTAAACAAATGTCACAGTATGCTTTTGAAATGGTCTGTGGTCAAAACACGTGTTCAGGTTACTGTATTTAACTGTCGTGTTGCCCTATATCTTAGGGTGGTAACATTTGCATTCTTCGTGAGAATGTTACAGGACCATAGTTGGTCCAGCTTTTGCATTTTTTTTAATAATTCAACCACTCAAATACTTATCTTATTAGATTGTACAAAAATATATATTTTAACTAATAAATACCGCTTTGTGACCTTTGTATACCTACATAAAGGTATTTAGAGGTGAGGTGGCATTTTCCGCACGCTTAGTGAGGCATGACCTGCCGCGTGTAACTTAACACGCCAATGAGCAAACTGTTCACAAGTATTACCCGGAACCATAGCCACCCACTTTTATTTATAGAATTATCTAATTAAACACATCACTCACAGTCATTAAAAGTTAAGTTAAGCACTTGCTTAGTATAGATTTCTTCTAAGGAAGTAAGTGAAAGTAGATGTATGATTGAAGAAGCAGCAAGAGAGGAGTGTCAGGTTTGCCACAAATGGAGATGTGTGGTCTCTGCCTACCCATAAGGGTTATGGGCGTAATTATGTTATTGTTGTAAAAATCTATATTGAAGTTGAACAAATTCAATTCAGGGTCCAAATATAATTTAAAAAAATAACTTTCTTACCAAATCTTTTTCATATGTTTCTCGTAGCTGGAGTCTGAAAGCTGCAAGACGTACGTGGAGCCAGTGACGTCATCGCGCCCGCTCGACCGAGAGATCAAAGCTGAGCGCGAGAGACCCTTCCTCAACGGTGAGCTACAATAATATTTACTTGTTGTTATTTCATTACAATATATAGCTTCACATTGCCAGTAAAAAATAAAAAATTAAATTAAAAAAATGTTTT
The DNA here is from genome assembly GCF_000836235.2 of Papilio xuthus. NCBI lineage: Eukaryota > Metazoa > Arthropoda > Insecta > Lepidoptera > Papilionidae > Papilio > Papilio xuthus. The sequence continues at coordinate 4,127,170 of NW_013532703.1, read as the reverse complement.
TATTCAAGAATTTCTCGATTACAAAATCTGGTTAAATTTTTGAAAAATTCTATAGAGGTTTTAACTCTTATTCTACTCATATTTTACTCTTAATCTCATATGCTTTTTTCCTTATGCTTCTTTTTTATATTTAATAAATTATTTTTAAAATACACATTTTAAATGTTTTAGGCGATTCAGGTTCATGTGGGCTCAACAGCCTGGCTCGACTGCGATGTATAGTGCAAGCCTTAGCAGCGAAGGAAACACCTCCGGAACGAGAAACGTGTCCTAGATTATGATTTAATATTTATATGGAGATAAAATTATTTCGATACTATTTGATGTAAAAAAAATATTTAAAATAAGAATGCAGGGTTCTATGTCAATTAACGGAAGTATTGTATCATTAAAACATACAACATTAAAAAAGTATTTGAATTAAATGTTTTAATTAGGTATTCGTGTTTTCATCGAGGAATTTAAAAAGATAATAAAAGAAAAGAATTGTAATGTAAGCACCACAGATAACCGAATAAAAAAGGGATCATAATTGTATTGGATTAAATTATTAAGTTCAATGTAAATAAATATATAAACAAATTGTGAATAGATAAAATAATAAAACTTTGATATAATAAATCTCAAGATCTCTATAAACTGGGATAAATGGAAAGTTGAAGATTACTTTTTAATTAAGTTAGATAGGTACCAATAAACTTTTTAAAAATAGGTTCTGAAATGGAATTCACGATGGAATATATTACTTAGAAAAAATTATCATTGATTCATTTTTAGTTGTAATGTTACTAGTTAAGTGTATTTATTGTACAGTTTTTGCTCACTTTGAATAATGTTGTGCCTTATTAAAAAAAATATATACTAAATTTTTCTTTTATTTCAATACCAAATAGTAATAAACATTATGCAAAAAGGCGGTAACGAAAAGTAGGCGTACAGATAATATATAACCGTAACAATATAAAAATATAATGTATATTTTCTCGTTATATTGATTCATAGTATAGATTACTTTTTATTAAAAAAAAATAGAAAAGATCGGAAAAGAAATAGTTAAATATAAGAAAAATAAATATTCATATTCTAATAAAAATTAAAGAATCGCAAAAGAATAATAGGTGCTCCGTCAAACGCTAATCACTAATCACTACATTGGCCAAGGTTTTAAATTCTAATCAGAAGAAATAATCCACCTTATAAAAGCAATTCATTTTCTTTTTAATGATCCCTACTATACGTCCCCACTGAGGGGCTGAGACCTTACTTAAGCACTAGGTCATAGTCAACCACGCTGGACATGTGCAGGTTGATTGACTTGACACATATCCTTAAATTTCTTCAAAGATATGCGCAAGTTGCATCACGATATTTTCCTTTATCGTAATAAAGAAAATCGACAACCACATTGGTAAATGGCGTGATTCAAACCCAGGACCTGCAGATTACAAATCAAGTGCCACCGATGCTCCGTGAAACGATACGCCGATCATAAATTATAAATATAAACTTGAAAGTGCGCACACGCCCGGAGGCGGGGCTTGGCAAAGCACTGCGTCCCGCCTACATACACACATCTATTTTGTTTAGGCCTACATACATCTAAAAAACTCTTTATTTTGTGAATTTTCAAAAATATATCGAAATAAGAAAATAAAATAAAAGTAGGTAGGTAAATTTCTAGGAGTCGATTTCAACTTAAATTACGATAAAAACTTGCTTTTCACTAATCTAGGTAAATTGAATATTTCTTTGTTTGCACTAAATTTTTACGATGAACAAGGAAAACTTATATTCTTAATTTATTAAGAAATCTTTATAAAATTATTTCTTAGCTTTGTCAGAACTAAACTACGGATTTTAACTATAGGTATAGGCTTTGTATTTTTACGGTCCGAGAAAAAACAACATATTTCAAAATTATTAATCATAATATACACAACAACAACATTACTTACACCCTTAATCCGGAGGAGTATGCTGAGGCCCCTGATCTTCATTTGGCGCTGTCCAATACACCTCTCAAGTTTCTTCCATATTTTGGTAAATATCTGTAATCTGTGGCTTTTTCTACATTCAAACATGTATGCATGTCCGTTCGGTGTTATTAACTATTTCATCAATCTGGACGATACAACTCCTCTAGCATTCGTGCCATCTTTGTTTGTTCTCATTTATATTTTCAGCACATGCTTTTCTTATAGCACAATTTTAATTTATAAAATTAAAAAAAAATTCCAAAGTTTAAAAAACTCTTGTCGTCCTACACGATGATTTTGTAATTAGAAAAAATAATTTATTTCAGTGAGATAATAAAATTGTTTCATAAGTTTTCAGTTTTGTAACAGGTATACTGACACTTACAATTTTTATAAAATCACATGTTATAACAGAAAATATTTTCGCTTTTTCGATGTTTTTATGGTATTAAAAATGTTCCAAACCTAACCTTTCCAGTTTGCTTTTGGTGTTTTATTACATGTTATAAACTTTGCTTTACTTATGCTGCGCTTTTCTATTGTCCCTTTTTTTATTGTTCCAAACTTAACTTACCCTATGTAGTTTTCTTGGTTTTTTTTTAACTTAAGTTACGACTCCAAAAAAAACTTCCAAAATAGTGTTAGAATATTCCCTATCGTTTAACACATATGTAATGGAAATTTGGCTTGATTCGGTTTTGTGAAGCATTACCTTTTATTTTATTAAGAACTTCTATACGATTTCCTAGCGAACTTTCATTTAATTGACTTTTTACTAAGTAATTACGAATATTAAAACATTTAGCAACATTGTAACGTAAATATGGAATAAAATTTATTTACGTACATAAAATATTAAGTGTAGTCATTGATACTTTATTTGATATGTAGTGAGATAGAATAATAGTCAGAACAACAAAAAATTCAAAATTTAGTACTATTGTACTAAAAAACACAATGTAATTACATGGTTCTTGGAAATCTTCTCAGAAGAAAACATCAGCTTTCTAACTCTCGAAATTATCTTCTTCTTCTTCTTCGTCTTCTTCTTCTTCTTCTTCGTCTTCTTCTTCGTCTTCTTCTTCGTCTTCTTCTTCTTCTTCTTCTTCTTCTTCTTCTTCTTCTTCTTCTTCTTCTTCTTCTTCTTCTTCTTCTTCTTCTTCTTCTTCTACTTCTAGACTTCTAGACTTCTAGACTTCTAGACTTCTAGACTTCTAGACTTCTAGACTTCTAGGCTTCTAGGCTTCTAGGCTTCTAGGCTTCTAGGCTTCTAGGCTTCTAGGCTTCTAGGCTTCTAGGCTTCTAGGCTTCTAGGCTTCTAGGCTTCTAGGCTTCTAGGCCGTTAGACCGTTGGACCGTTG
>NW_013532703.1:4117134-4123798 GCF_000836235.2 Papilio xuthus | reverse complement strand
GTTAGACCGTTAGACCGTTAGACCGTTAGACCGTTAGACCGTTAGACCGTTAGACCGTTAGACCGTTAGACCGTTAGACCGTTAGACCGTTAGACCGTTAGACCGTTAGACCGTTAGACCGTTAGACCCTTAGACCCTTAGACCCTTAGACCCTTAGACCCTTAGACCCTTAGACCCTTAGACCCTTAGACCCTTAGACCCTTAGACCCTTAGACCCTTAGACCCTTAGACCCTTAGACCCTTAGACCCTCGGACCCATAGACCCTCGGACCCTTAGACCCTCGGACCCTTAGACCCTTAGACCCTTAGACCCTTAGACCCTTAGACCCTTAGACCCTTAGGATCCCTTAGATCCTTTTCTCAACGACAAAGTGCAAGCACAAAACACGATGACCCAACTCGATCCGTCTCCACTTCACGACTATATTCGTAACAACTGTCAAAACGCTTTATATAAAGATGGTGCCTCGACCCCTCTCAAGCCAGGTGCTCTGCTCTGATTGGTCGTTACTTAAATTACGATAATAATGTTATTAAATCTAGTAATAACGTAACTTAAAAAGTAAGATCAAATTAAAAGTTATTAGAAGCTTTTACAATATCAATAAACATTAAACATTGCTCACTATGCGTTAAACAATAATTCAGTTGACAATGGCTACTTAATAACTTCCTACTTTAAATATAATCACAATGGCTTCCTCCGACATTGTGGGGTGATGCTAATATAAGAGACCGCACCCTCATTTTCGGGGCACACTCGCCACCGAACACTGAAGCCAGCGGAAGCTCTGCCCGTTTGACTAGCCAAAATAATTAATCATTTTAACTCTGATAGTTGATTATAGTTAATGTTGTATTTTTAAATCATTTTAGTGTTAATTACATTTATTTAATTCTGTTAGTTTTCTTATTAATTCAAAAAGTATAGTGTATAAGAGATTGTTTTTTTTAATTTTCCCTGCTTCTGATCATTAAGATCAGTAGTGGGATAGTGAAACTCCCACGTCCTTGTTTGTACATCCTGATACGATGTGTTTCCATTGTTATTTCTTTAATTGGCTAGTCATACGATCAGAAATATATTTTTGGAAATTGTAACTACCCTTGTTTAAAAGGACAAATTAGCACTTTGTTTTCGGTGTTTCGTATACGTAAGTAAGACGTGATGTGACGGTGTGATCAAGTTTTATGATGCCAACTTTGGTGAGTACGTTCCAATTATTTTATTCTCCGTTTTAAAATAACAAATAAAAGTTGAATTTGTTAGTTTGTTGTGAACATTTTTAAATGGCTCGACTTTAATATTTTGCCGTGCTTACCCTGCTGATCAATTATTTACCGTAACTTGAATGCGTTGCTTCGAATTGCGTATAATTTGAAATACTTGCTAAAAAAAGAAAACATGCCTAATAAGAGGCGGCAGAATAGAAGTCGGTCGCGAAATCGCAGATCGCATTCTAGCCAACATGATTCGCGCTACAGACGGCGTAGCCCTTCTAGCAATATTTTAACCGAAACAATGCAACAAATTTTGAATAGATTGGTGTCATTAGAGGAACAACAGGTAGTGTCTTCAAGGAGTCAAGTGGCCGCGCCACAGTGGAAGGAGTCAAGTGGCCGCACCGCAGTGGAAGTGGCCAGGTCCGCGGTGCCTGTGACAACCATCAGCACCAAGCCCGTTCCTGCCGTTGAGCCTGCCGTGTCGTTGCCGCCGCCGTCGCAGTTGGGCGAAGCTGTGACTGCGAGCTTCGAGGGCGCGCAGAGCGGTTGGCTTCAACGACTCCGTCCTCACCGGAGCGTCCCGCGAGCGCTACCTCAGTCCAGGCCAGCGCCGCCGATCGCGTCATCGATGCGATACGATCCATAAATATACCTTCTATATTATAGTCTTATTATATTTCTAATTTTGATCCGAGTGTGATAACATATAGTATATATAATGACATATAGACATGGTGTGAAGAAGTAGACCGTGCTAGGTCATCTAATAATTGGAGTGATCACGAATGTCTTTCTCGCATTGGCAATTGTTTACAAAGAGATGCTAAAACGTGGCTCAGCGAATGGGTAACGAATGACCGCAGTTGGAGTAATTTTAAAAACGAATTTAAGCCTTTATGGACATAAAGGCTTTTTGGACAAAAAACAGACATAGCCTATACGAGGTTATGAGCACCAATTCGGATAGCTTCCTTACATACGCTGATTATGCTCGTAGGTCCCTTTTACGATTACGAATCATTAGGGGGTTAAGCGATGAGCTGATATCGGCAATAGTTATACGGGGCATCACAGATCCGCAGATCCGCGCATCTGCTACGAGATTAATGCCAAATGAGTTAGTAGAGTTCCTTTCTATTTATGTCAAGTCTAATGCCCCTCATTCTAACAAAAACTCAAGTGGGTTGCGTCATGATCGTTCGTTTAACAATAGACATGGGGTATACGATCGCAAACAGCGGTTCGAGTCCGGTAAATGCGTTTGCAACAAATTTAAGGTGCCCTAAATAAAATTAATGATCTGTCACAAATTTAACTGCCATAAATCTACCAAGTGTGTAAAATTTACAAGTCTTTTTCAGTAGCTTTCTTTTATATTGAAAGCCTAAATCAAAGAGTATATGGTCTACCTACACGAAATGTCAGCCACAAAGCTTGATTCGATTTCTATATTTTCGAGTTAATTCATCGATTTTTCGATCTCCTTATAGCGAGTTGTGAGTGACAGTGAAGGTGAAGTGACATTTGTAAATTCAGATCTAGAAAAGTCGACGCATTTTGTTATCGTTTTTGCTTGTTACCAAAATAGTGTTTTTCAGTGTCTTGCTTTAATATTTTGGGAACTTCAATAATTATGAGTGAAGGAAAGGAAACTCCGCCGGCAGAGGTATGTTCTATTATTAGCATATACAAAAAGCCGGGTTCATGTTGCTTTTGTATAATCAATGGCAAAATTTAAATAGATTTTTCCGTCTATTTGTTGATATGATGTGTACTGAACCTTGTCCGATAAAATACGTAAAAAATTTCTTTTCTTACAGCCTGCCAATCCAAAAATCAAACATGATTGGTACCAGACTGATTCCCAAGTAATCATAACAGTTCTCCTTAAGAATGCTCCGAATGAAAAAGTAAAAGTTCACTATGGAGATCGTAGCGTAAGTGTTATCTTATTATTTAAAGTTTAAAGAAGAGTATAATGTTTTCGGGAAGAATAATTGTTAATAGTTCTCATAAGGGAATGAGAATTCTTTGCAATCACACCCTTTCTACTATTTTTCTTGCCTATCAACTTAATAATTGGAATGTCACACAGTGTTTGATTTCTTAGCAATTGAGGAGGCTACTTGCCAATTTGTCACCTTATATTATAAAAAAATCGACATAAATTTATAAATCTAAATAGGAACAAATGTTTCACAGGTATCTATATCAAGTGCCATTCCTAACTCAGAATCAGAGTACAGCCTGGAACTTGAACTGGCACATGAGATTGTACCTGCCATGTGCACATATGTGGTTACACCCTCAAAGATAGAAGTCAAACTGCGCAAGAAGGAGGGTATCCGTTGGACCCAGCTTGAAGGTGAAGGGGAAGAGGAGAAGATTAAAGCTATTCCACAAGGTATGTATGATCCCTGATTTACAGTGATATCTTTGTATTTAAACTGTTGAATGGGCAATTTAGTGACAATAAGACGGGGTTTTCACTGCAGGAGGACATTGTTTAAATGGTCTATAGAATTAATTACAACTGTATGAATATAATATAACTTTTTCCCCAGCTGTTCTTGATGCCTCTGGACCACAGCAACCACCCAAGCTCTTTAGAAAAGATTGGGACAAAATTGAACGGGATATTAAGAAGATGGTATGTTTTCACAAATCAAATAATATTGATTTATTCAAATATTCAAGTAGAGTTCATCTTATCATTTAACACATTTCACACTGTTACAATTTTTAGCTTATAAAGTAATGAAGTAAAGTTTGTGATACTAAGTGGATAAAAAAAAAAAATTGTTAAGTGTTTTTTGTAATTGTTATTTATAGGAAGAAGAAGAAAAAGAGGAAGGTGATGCGGCTCTGAACTCAATGTTCCAGAAGATATATGGTGAAGGTTCTGATGAAGTTCGCCGAGCTATGAACAAGAGCTATGTATGTATAATTATTATAGAAAAATGTTTTATTTTTTTGCCCTGGATTCCTTTATTATTACTTTATTTTATTTTAGGTGGAATCTGGTGGTACAGTGCTGAGCACAAACTGGAACCAGGTGTCAAAGGAGAAGGTTGAGGTGAAGCCACCCGATGGACTGGAATTCAAAAAATGGGAGTAAATTTATAATGTACCATGAACTATTCAAGAGATAAATCCTTGTCACAGTAAGTGGTAACTGCCAAATATCTCACTATTAGATTTAGTCATTTCATTGTCTATCTGTGTGTCCTATAATCAATCATTGATTCATTTATATACACATGACTAGATTTTTTTTACAATATACTATATTGTGTATCTGATTCTAGATTTTGCTTAACATCTAATTACATAAAGTAAACTCATAAATGGATAACATTCAAAAGTAAAATATTATTATTTTTATTGATTCAATTTCTCATTTGTTTTATGTTGAGAAGGATATCTTTATTTTATTTGATAGAAAAACTGGAGTGATTTTAATAAACAGTTTTATATTTTTGTTAATTTAGTTAAGTTTTAAATACATAAAAATAATTTAAATGTCACAATTTTGCAAAATAACTTTTTTTAAAAAATAACTAGATAGTGAAATATTTTGGCAATTCTATTGAGTTAATTTGCCATAAATCTTACATGTGCATTCAATTTTATTTTGCAAAACTTGAGATTGCTTGAAACAGTACTGAGGTTTGTGCGACTTTCTTCTGCCTTTTAATTGCGTTGTTAATTTGCTAATCGAGTGAATTATTATTACATAGTAATAAGTATGTAGGAATGTTTATTGAAAGGTGAGTATAGCCTAGAGCATTTACCTGTAACATAACGAGTCACTATATTTTCTAATGTATCACCCTTTTACGAACCATACATGTTTTGGAAACTGCTTTTACCTATATTATAAAATTCATTAGATAATGCTCTAGTGTATATTCACCTCTAGAATTATTGTAATAAGACTGCAAGTCGTATATAATTGTAATAAATAACTGTATACCATAAATTGTTTTATTTGTACCAAACTTTCAGCGGTCAAAATAAAACCAAGCATGTAAATATTTATTTTTACTGACTAAAAATAATAGCAAGTTACAAAAAAATAAGTTAGGAATTGAGATCATAGTTTTATACAGAATTTTTATTTTGTTAATTCATTAATCATTTTATTGCAACAATAAAATTAAGGTACAGTCAGCGTCATATAGATCGTCACAGACAAGATATGCAAATATATAGGTACATCAAAAGTAATCAATTATATCGGTACAACAAAAGTCCTCAAAATAATAGATACATTCACTCTGCTCAAAAACATCGGTACATACACAGCGTCAAATATATGAGTACATGCAAGATGCTCATAAATATCGTAGCAGCCACAGCGTCATAAGTAACGAAGCAGTCAAGGTGCGCAAAAATATCGGTACATTTGACAAAATTGAACTCTATCTCTATATACTTGTGATACAATTTGAAATAAACTACTTCTGTTACATTCATTTGACACTTTGCATCAAACCATTTTTCAAAATTTACTAAAAGTGTTCGACGCGGATGACAGATATTAGGTAGATAAAACCAACATCAAATTTAAGTTTGTCATCATATATGCTATTTTGGTCTCGTGGCCTTACCCTTCGCCGCCGTTGGTACGTAAGGTCGGCGGTTCAAATCCCAAGCCACTATTTTTTTTTCATATTTAAACTTTTTAATTTTAATATCGAAGCACTTGTAATTCAACTTTATCGCCGTAGTTGTTAGGTACTTTTTGATATTGCTTTGGACTAATGAGTTTGACCGTTAAAGTACTTTTCTATTTCAAACAAAAATGAAGGAGATAAAGCGATGCTATTGGCATGTAATTTGTTTATTACTCATGTTTGTTAAACTTGTACCGGTAAAAATAACACTTTTACTTTTACCTTTTACTGATACTGATTATATTTAAGAAACAAAGAAAAAAAACTGAATGTCAATATCCAAACTACATCAAATTTTTGGTCGATTGCAATAAACATTCCAGTGTGCGTGGGCGCGCACATATATGTAGATAACACTTGTACGTATAGTTTCCGCGCGTACCATTCTTAAAACCCGCAAAGACAATACACGCTCCGCCCATTCACTTCACCCGCGATGGTCTGACATAATTGTTGTTAACTTTATTTAAATTTCTTTCTACCCAACAGCGAAAATTATAAAAAAAAATTGTCGAGCAAAATTTTACATTACCAAATTTTTACTGGTTATGAAAAAATAACCCCGTGATTGATAAAATGAAACAAAAGTAGCCTGAGATTCGAACCGGTAAACTTACATATTACGGCAAACATACTAGAATACTGCGCCAAACTAGTATTATATATATTGTGACAAGGCAAAATTTGATATTAGTTAATACGTATCTGTCATATTCGGCGTGACAATCTTTTATATTTAAGCGTTATGACAGGAGAAGAAA